>NC_136912.1:69538819-69816987 GCF_949606895.1 Notothenia rossii
TGGGAACATAATATGGCATTTAATCAAGGTGATCTGTTTGGTATTTTAAGCAAAAAACTTCACAGACATGTTTTGTATAGGTACAGTATGGCCCTACAATATATTTTTCAAATATAGCATAATAGGTCCACTTTAAAGTCATAGACCCCAGCCAGTGTTGAAGAAGTTTTCCTCCTGGCGACCTGGGTGCAGCACTAATTGCACATTAGAAGTCTAGCTTTGTTTATTTAAATGTAAAAGTGCAATAATGAGCAAGCGTGATAAATAATCATGATCTTGATATTGAACAAAATAATCATGATTATCATTTGGCCATAATGCTGCAGGATAACGTGTATTCAGTGAGCGGCAGTGAACTACACATGTAGCTTATTTTCACTGTTCTTCAGCAAGAATGCAAAGAAAAGGCAATAGAAATTGACATTTTAAAAGTCATGGACAGGTTTAGATATTTGAAATGGTCAACAATATTCAAAAAGACCCCAATGTAACCCCTTAGGGTTAGGTTCTCCCCGGTCTCTGACTCCTGAGGTAAAAACAGCATAGCATACCACATTCATACACATTTATTATCTGGACCACAAGTTGCGTTTATTGTAATTATTTGTACAGACTCAGTTCATTTGACAATAATGTATTAATGATTAAATGACATGAGTTATTCACATTGCAACATTTTTGACGTTTATACTTCAGTTTTTTCACATCAACGACCCTGTGAGTGGAGGAAACGAGTCCCAGTCTTTCCAGTGTGAAACATATTCAGTGTTGTCTTAGTTCCTGCGAAGCACTGTTGACACACAGCCTTGAATCATGCAGCTCCTCAGAGTCAGTGAACAGATTGTATCGGTCCCGGGGGGGGTGGGGGGTGGCTGCCGTTTGTCCCAGCCAGGAGGAGACTGGTAGGCGCGTTCAGCTCTGGATCTGCTGCTCACACCTCGATGACCACAGTGTCTTTCCGATGTTTGGGCTCATTGGCGAGGTGCGGTTTCTCTGTGCGAGTGTGCCAAACCAGCACCTGAAAGAGAGAAGGAGACGAGGAGTGAGGAAATGTGCTAACAGAGGAAATGCAGCGCACTAAATAAAGCATGAAGAGGCTGCCATGCTCGGATGACTACAGCACGGCAGGTGGAGGCAGAGCGGCACTGAGTGAGACTAAAGACTGGAGAGAAGACATGTTGTAAATGTAAAGAAATGTTTTTGTCAAATCATGGGAAATTCAAACTGACAAATAAAAGCGCTCGGATCGGACCCACACCTCTCTCTTTACTCCTTCATCAGCCTCTTTCTCCCAGCCTGCTCTGCTTTCTCTTCATTCATCACATCCACTTTTTCCCCGGACGGCTCTGCTATTGTTTTTACCTCGTGCTCTATCTTTCTGTTCTTCCCTGCGGCATGTGGAGGTAGGAAGATTTAATAGGTCAGAGCATTGTTGCCTTAACAGCGACAGAGAGGACAGGAGTTTGTGGAGAAGCAGTGGAGGGACTGCTGGGGAGCAACAGTTTCACTTTGGCAATGAAATAGGATACTTCTCAGAGAATTGCACTTCAACGTTGGTTTATTGGAACCCTGGGTGTTATTTTAGTAACTTTAGCCATCTTTCCAGCAATGCTGATGCTGTTTTCAACTTGTGATTCTGTAGTCACAAAACTTGATTGATCTGTAGTTGAGATCAGAATGAAGGTCCAGTTTGCAGATTGGCGCGTCAGAAAAAAATGCGGTTTGTCAGTCTTCCTTCCTCCAGGCTCAGGTCCACTAATGTCCCTTTTCCACCAAACCGGCTCCAGGGCCGGTTCCGGGCTAGAGGCTGATTAAGCTCTGGTTCTTCCTGTTTCCACTGCAGCGGGGCTCGCCCCACTTCACGCTTACGTCAGAGGGGGGCGAGATTAACCTGAGCAATAACAGCTTATGGCGAGTAATGCATCAACTGCGTGTGTGACAGTCAGACAGTGAATACTTACCAGTGGCCGCTGCCGTGAGTTAACGGGAGAATAAACTCCGGTGGACGAGCAGCACTGCAGCGGTTGGTAAATGCCGCTGAACCACACTAATAAACAATGAATGACGGCACTCAGTATAAGGTCGGACCCAACGCAGTCCCCCATTGTTGTTGTTGTTGTGAGCAGTGTTGGGGAGAAAATCAGCGGCGTAAACGGTGATGTCATGACGCAGCACCAGTCGGGCTCTGGGCCGTGGAAACACAACTTGGGCTAAAAGAAGAACTGGTTCGGAACCAGAAAGGCACAAGCACGGAGCTAGAACTGGAACTGGTTTGCTGGAAAAGGAGCATACCAGAGGCTTTGGAGCCCGAGGGTTCTGTACCTTGTCTTAACTCTTCCTAGGACTGCACTCTTCTAGACATAGATCTTGGATGTTGTTTCTGCGATTTGTTGGAGCCAATGTCCCAGTTTGGGTGTTACTGCCCGTAGTGCTCCGACCCTCACTGGAACCACTGCTGTCTTCAACTTCCTCATCTTCTCTAGCTCCTCTAAGCCCTCAGTATTTTCCAAGCTTCTCGTGGTGCTCCTTCCTGGTGTTGCTGCTTGGTATTGCTCTGTCTATCACCACTGACTTCTTCTGATGTTCGTCAACCACCATGATGTCGGGTTGGTTGGCCATCACCGTTCTGTCAGTCTGGATATGGAAGTCCCACAGGATCTGAGCTTCTCAGCCTCTTTTGAAGGTGTTGCTCATTTTGACCTTGGGACTTCCAGCCCATACTCGGCACAGATGTTCCAGTACACTGTGCCAGCCACTTGGTATGCTTTCCCTGCTAGCAATCTTACACACTGCAGTTATGTGCTAGACTGTCTCAGGGGTCTCTTTACCCAGCCTGCTCCTGGGGTACTGTACGGAATGGTAGACCTCCATTGGACCAGGTGCTCAGCGCCTGTTCTTGTTTATTATAAATAAATATATTTATTAATCTCATAGTAAACCATACATGCCGATCTCTAATAACCTGAGAAACCAATTCTGAGATCTAGAAGGTTTACCACTTGATTTAAAATGAATGTAATATTCAAAGTTTTAAAATAAGCCGTTACTCTGGTGTATTGTGAGTCCTATTGCTCCACCGGTAAACTAGCCAAACTACACATCTGAGAATAAAAATCATTTTGGATTGGGCGCCATAAATTACACTTTTAACGGTCAAATTAACAGAGTTTTCTGATATTTCTTATCAAAAAATAAAACAGCTTATTTTTTTATGAAAGGGAGTACTGTAATCTACTTTTTTTTAAACAATCTAAGGTAAAAATAATTTTAAATATTGTGACTAATACTAAAAAGACGCACTAAATATTTTTCGAAAAGTAGGGGAAAAAACGCAATAAAAACGCTCCCGCTTCCAGGATTCAAAGAATAAAGTTTGAAACACAAAGCCGAAGTGCCACCAAGAGGAACAATCCATTTGTAAGTGCCCTCAAGAAGCTTGATCACATCACCCAAACAAGATAAAGTGGTGGTCAGAGAAGCATTTAGCGACATAGATAAATTACAATTACGTTAAACAGAAACCTGAGATCCAATGCAAATGAAATAGACAATGGTAAAGGGATTCAGTCCATATCAGCAGTCTTTCTTTTGTCCCTTTATAACTGCTGTCATTATGTCTGTTTTTAACTCCATTTTCAGTCAAAGCATCAACTCCTCCTCTTTACTTTCCCTCTTCTCTTCTCTTTCTCCTTTTCCTCCTGCTATCATTTTCTTCTATCTGTACCCCCCCCCCCCCCTTTCTTTCTTGTCTTGTCACTTTGGTCTGCTGCCATAACTCTCCTGTTGTAACTACATTACAGCGTCAGCGTGCAGATACTGACCCGGCCATCAGATAACCATGGCTGCCCTCCTCTGTCAAGGTTGTACGGAAGAGGAATTAGGACCACATGTGGTGATATGGAGATCTGACCAAAAGTGGATATTTAATTGAGTTCTGAGAATACAGTCAGGATAAAAAAATAATAACAATGTTAAATTCACTTTGAAGCTTATATTTGGAAATATCGTTTGCTTGCTGAGAGTTATGTCGTATCTGTTTCATATAAAGATACAGCAACTGTTAGCTTAGCTTTAGCTCTGTCCAAAATTCTAACAGGTTTGCTGGTCCTCTAAACTATATATTCATTTCAACATGATTTTTTTACATTAATTAAAACAAATTGGATAGACCATTATCATAGTTAGTGAGTTTAGAGGGGTTAGTTTAGTTTGTTTAACTGTTAGGAGTCGTTTTGCTAAGCTAGGCTAATCAGTCATATATTTCCGTGTTGAGTTGCTTTTATCTTCTTATCTTAAAGGTGGGATAGGTAATTTTGGAGAAACCAGCTCGAGTGCGCTAGAATTTGAAAATAGACAACCGGAAAAAATCTGCCACTTCCTTACAGAGCCCCTCCTCCAACACACACGAACGCGCACATGACCAATGAGGGCATGAGATAAGTTTGTGCACAGATGGAAGGCTGACAGGCAGGTAGGCCATCCAGTTATTTTAGCCGGGCCGGCTCAGATGATTGGTCGTGCTTTTTACAGTACTACGGCTTCCACAGATGACATGTTTTTATGGATTTTTTGTCAAAGCACTTAAGATATTCATTGCTATCGGGATGTTAAGAGCATTCCATGGAATATAAAAAAAATGTATCTCGAGCCGGTTTCTTAAACTTACCTACCCCACCTTTAAGTAATAAGTCAAATATGCACCTTTCTCAAATAGGCCATAAAATACATTGTTTCCATTTCCATTTAGAAACAAATATTTGACTGATTTAAAGTTTCTTCTCTATTGATCCTTTATTATTATACAACGCGATCTGGTTATGAGTTATGAACACACACCTTCTCTCGCTGCTGCATGATCAGTGATGCCATGGATCACAGAACTCTGGCACTGAGTGTCTCCTCTCCTAACTTCAGGACAGTTTCTATGAGTGATGATATCACGTCTTGCTCCTTTTATAACTGACGTGATAAATGCTGATATCACGCCTATTGTCTATGGCGTGCTGGGTGCTGACTGATGATGTCACAGCCCTCTAATGGCCTGTCTGAATATCAGCGGCAGGCACCTCCATTAGTGTAATGGTGCTGATAATGATGATGATGGTTTCAACTCAGTAGCCGCCAGCTGTAAATGATGATCCAGCAACTCCGGACGTATTCATCCTATTCCCTGAAGGAAACATTTACCCATAACCCACCAGGGACTATGTGACCCACACACACACAGTGGAACAGTAAATTGAGATTTCACATAATGTTTATTCCAGAGGAAGCAGCTGCTTGCTCCAGAGAGAGAGATGAACATAATGTGTGCAGAGTAATAGAGGGATAGACGCATGATTAAATAATTAGGTTTATTAAATCTACAGACCTTTTTATTCATTAACAACATTTAAAACACTTAGTTCTGCCCGTTCCCCAGATCGTGTAAGTCCATGACACTCCACTACTTGAAATGACGAGACTTTTTTGGGCTGTAGTTCCTTTTCCTGTAGTGTCTTATATAGGCTTTCTTTTTATGGATGGAAATGAGTTCCAAAGGCTAAAATCCCTGTGTTCCCTCCAGAGGGAGTTTCTCCTGCACATTCTGCCATCTCCTCTAAAGATCTCCTGACCCCCATCTAAAGACATTGTAATGGTTAAGGCGGCTCTGGAGTAGGTGTCAAGAGGGTGAGGCTTGAGGGCCAGGGTCATTTGAGATGAGCTGTATCGATCTACGCTGTCTGAGCACACATCTAGAATTGATAGTGCTATAAAGCCAATTCTATCACATTCCAGCTCTGTGTGTCTATGTTTAGCCAGCTGCTCAAAGCATGACTCACGCTGTGAATAGTGGAGATCTGTTCCCTAAGGTTGGTTCCTGTGAGATGGTACGTTATTATGACAGTCTGCAGTTTGATATCACACACAGACACAGACACACACACACACACACACAGACACACACACACCCCACACACACACACACACACACACACACACACACACACACACACACACACACACACACACACACACACACACACACACACACACACACACACACACACACACACACACACACACACACACACACACACACACACACAAACAAGACAGAACAATTAGCCTTTTATTAAACCCTGTGCCATCTACCTCCAATACGAAGGGCCGTGCAGCATGGCAAGGTATAATTGATCGAGCCTAAACCTCAATGTGAGATTTAGAAAAACCACTTTCGTTTGATAGAGAAAACAACCCACATATTGCCTTATTGTTGGAATTAAATCTAACTGTAGAGAGTGGAAATTTGTAAAGTAATCGGAGGAGCATCGCAGACCTACTATCTGCTTTTTCATAAATGTATTTGTGCAAGAAAATCCTTTAGAGAATAATACTCCTCATCGGAATAGGATTTAGTTAAATTGCTAACAGAGTTATTAACGAAATAACTATATTCGTATCCATAACCCTGAATGAATCAAATACATCACAATTGGTGTATGGGTTGGGGTTAGTGTTATCTTATTTGGTTTGTACTTGTTTGAATACTTGATTCTGATTGGTCAATTTGGACAATCCAGTGGTCTGCTATTTTTGGATAAAAGACTGCTGCTAAGGAGAGCAGACTGTTGCTAAGGAGGACACTCTGATCAAGGGACTACAGTATGTGCAGTCATATCAATCCGCAGAAAGAAGCCCCGTCAATTTAACAGCAGCTGTGGATAACAAATATTCATCCATCAGAAAACACCATGGAGTACTTTTTGAATATTAATGTTTTGTTTGGGTTAGGATAAGGGTTTGGGTATAAACGGTGTAAATGTAAATGCTATTGGTGGAAATGAACAGTGAAAAACATTATCACAAGTTAGAATTGGAATAGTGCTCAATGTGTTAAAATCCGACCTGAGGTGTCTGGGATGTAAAACAAACAAACAAACAAACCAAACAGATATTTACAACAAAATAGGCGTCGCCTGGTTACTGACCCGGGTGCAATTTTTGGCCTTTGGCTCCAGCTCGGTAACCTTGGTGATCTGCTTGAGGAAGTCAGACTCCTGCATCCCCGGCTGGGAGCCGCGGCGCTTGAACTGAGCCCGCGGGTTGGCCAGGATCACCTGGAGGTTTACTGCAAACCCTGGGGGGGAAACAGAAATAAATGGAACAGGAGGTGAGCCAGCTTGCATCAGAAGCACATTTTATTCTAACCACAGCAGAACATGAGAGCATTGTCAGTGCATCTAATGATTAAGATAGGGCTGATATGAAACCCATTTACTGCAGGGGTCGGCCATTATCCTGGGTTAATTGCACTATGGATGAGAAGGAAAGCACGGCAAAGTCAGAGGGAAGTCACAGTAATCATGATGCATGAGTGTTGTAACAGATGTGAGGATTAATGGCTGGCGTCCAGATTTAATCAATCCGATTAGAAACATTTGAAACAGTAGGAGAAATTGTGTCACTGCATAATTACTCTAAAGAAATGAGCTGTCCTACAGCCAGTGCGAATGTTGATAAGATTTTAAGTCAAAAATAAATACAATGAGAAAATCCTTCTAACCTTTTTAGATCACATCCCTGGTCAAATCGTGCATCAATGCAACAAGTAAACTAAGTGACACAACACAATCAATGTGGGCAATTCTTAATAGTCCACATGATAATGAAAAGTCCTCTGTAGATTTGCACATTTTTGTTCAATGCCTAATCTTTTAAAACTACTCTGCCTCTTTAAATGCTGACATACCACGCTCATTTAATTCACAGAGTAAATGATCATTTACTTGATGTACCTTTTTTATATTTATATTACTCATACACATTTATTTTTATGTTGTTTAGTTGTTATCTTTTAACTTCATATTATGTGCACAAGTTGCTATTATGCACTCTAAAGTCATTTATTCACGTTATGTTATTTTCTTTTGCTTTTTCTGTATGTACCTTTGAATTAAACTTGTATCTTTAGGCTCTTTCACAGCATAGTACTTTTCCCACAAAGGTTCCTCAGAACTTAGTTCATGAGAACTCTTTAGTTCATGAGAACTCTTTAGTTCTCATTGTCACTACCCGATCCGTCCCCCTGCCCGATCGGTACTGCGCATGTGCGAGATGGTCCGCCATATTGGACAACTCCGGACGGCAACCCAAGATGGACACTTGACACAGTGGCTTTTAGCAAAGCTCAAAAAGGAAACTCGAGAGAGATGAGTTATTGTTATTACAACGTGACTTCACTATTATTTAACAACTCTTTTTATTGGGTTCTTTTATTTGGGGTTAAGTACATTGTCAGAATAAGTGAGAAATGAATTTAACTTCTGTTAGACAGCCATATGCCATACATTTTTGCATACATTCACAGTAAATATTTATTCAGTATGATAGCTGTCTAACAGAAGTTAAATTAATTTCTAATTTTAATAAATTTAATTGTCTTACTGCCATTCCACGGAGCTGTAATAATGGATATATTGCACATGTTTGCTGTAATTCATTATTATTACGTTAGATTAACGTCCCTGTAGCTTTTTATTGCACTAAGAAGCTTACTGCACTGTATGTGTATATATATACAGTGCAATAATTATGTCATGCTAAATTAAGCTCTGTTGCTTGGATATCACTAGATCATGTTACAGCGTAATATAAGTACATAACGATTGATGTGTACATTAGCATAATTACTAGCTAGCCGCTAGCTGCTAACTGCCGCCTCGTTAATTTCAAATCCATCATAATAACAAATCATTACCATGCTGTCATGAATGCGCGGTGCTGTTACCTGTACGCAAATTGACGTGCTTGATGTGAACGAGCATTTTGGTTAAAGTTGCGCATGCGCTATGAGCGCACATACGGGTAATTCTCTGGCATGCTGGATAATCTGTGACGTTTCGCTCTCTCAAAAGTTGGGCCATTTTATCATCATGCGCCAATGAGCAACTCTCATAGGAATGAATGAGGCCCCGCCTCCCACGCTGTATCCAGTTCTTATTATACATCCATGGGACAGATCGGGTAGTGACACTCATGAACCAGTGGCGGTTCTACGGGGTGGCACGGGGTGGCAGCTGCCACCTCAGAAAATGCCTTGCCACCCCAGCTGCCACCCCATTTGGCAGCTTTGTTTTGAAAGAAAAGTTGTGGCTCATCGGACATTTATGAGAGAAAATCTCTAATGTCCGAGTGCAAGTGAATGCAGCACAAGACGCGAGCCTTGTAACTCCTCCCCCCCCCCTGGCGCGAGCTTGGAAATATGATTGGCGGCGATCTCATTTGAACGGGAGGACAGCGCAAAACGAGAAGCATTTCGGATACAAGTCGACAGAAGGAATGAGGTATTTGCGGTCAGGGTATGGCTGGGGTAGGCTACAGCCGTACTAATAAATGGCTTAGCCCCACCATGAAAAATGATGTTAAAGTAAGCAAAATAAAGTCTGCCAACTCGCGCGGAGTAAATTGCACAGACAGCAGTTAGTAAGATTGATTTCAGTAGCCACTTGTCTGGAAATACCGAAGATTAGAAACGGTTTTGAAAACTTTTGTCACGTAGTGATCGTCTTCTTAATAGAACATCTTTGATAATGTCTTCTGGACAATCAGAATCACGATAACGGCGTGGTGTTGTTGCAGGAAGTCCCGACGGAGAATACTTTTGCTGTAGTACATCTCGATATACATCGGTACAACTATAAGACCCTACGGTTTGATGATTGATGGGTGTGTGGACTGTCTTTCATTTTGACACACAGAACAATGGGGGCTATCCACCCTTATCCACAATGTAAAGTAATTCACACAGCCTCTTCCCTCTCCTCTCTGTGAGGAGCAGCAGGTTCAGCTTTCAGAACAAAGTAACAAACAGAACAAAGTAACAAAAAACGAAAATTACATTCATTTTATTAAATACCCCGTGTAGTAATATATATTTCTTTATTTTTCTTCTTAAGAGAGCACCAGAATGTGTATTTGATGTTAGTATTTAAAAAAATCTCCTGGGGGAGAATCCCCCCAGACCCCCCTTCAGGGGTTGGGTTTTCAACTCTTTGACCTGTGGGGAAATTGCCCGGGTTTGGCTCCAGCTCGCCCTTTTTATTTACTACAAGACAAATGTGCCTTTTTATTTCATACAGTTCAATTTGGATTGAGACAGGGAAATAATATAAACCTCACGCGTGGCGTTTCACTGTCAAGGGGAGCGTGTATGTTATTACATTGCAAATACTGACTTGAGCCCCACCACTGTATGGGTTAGCCCTACCATAGATTACCCAACACAAATACTCTGGCACCGCAACTGCTTGCAGTCTACTATGACAAAGAAGAGCCTGTCAAGTTTGACTGTACTCAGCATTGAATCAAAACGCACCATAGCTTTAAATTTGTGTGGCGTTTTGCTGATCAAGATGGTAATCGCCACATTCAGCTGTTATAGGCATGCCAACTTGATGCTCTGCTCACGGATGAGTCGATGAGAATAATAAACTGTTAAGATGATGACCTTACATGTGTAAATATATGTTTCGTCTTTGTGGGGGTCTGCCCCCAAAAAACAGTTTCAAGTCCTGAGAAAGTCAAATAAGACGGTGTGTAAAACTTCACTGCCCAGCCAAAAAAAAGTAACCACTTTGATTTAACTAGGCCAGTAGGTACGGGCATTCCACTGGATAATAACTGCAGCGATGTATGTTTTAGCTGAATACACAGTTTTTTTTAACCCTAACTGATGCAGTTAGTCATTTCTTTAATGTTTGTTCTTTCTGATGTAAAGTCAAGGTTGTAACTGTTTGCAACGAAGTTGTGGGGCGCTGAACTGTTCCTTTGATTCTTTTGAATTATGATAGTAATTACTGGTCTTTCAAATTTGAAGGAGGGTGAGCAAGCATCTTGAGGAACGTTCATCATTAACAAAAAATATAGTTTATTTAATAATAACACTGAAGATGTGAATCATAACAGTGATTGACAGCTGATAGGAATAATATGATTGTTAATATTATCATATTCATAAAGACACACATTGATGAGACAGTTAATTAATGTATTTATTGCAGCAGTCTGCATATTTGGTACCCCTGCTGGTCTAAGAGTTAAACCAACTCATTCAGTTAAAATTCATTAAATTACGTGTGCCACCTTATATATTTATATTTAAGGCTTTACTGATGTGCCACAATAATCTCACCTAATGTTATTGAGTTAAAATATCAATATTGTGGCTTTCCAAGTTAACATTGATTGATATGACTGCGATTAAATCAGAATATACTTCTGCCAGGGGATGCCACCCCTCAAATTCTCCTGCCACCCTCTTGCCACCCCATGAATATGTGTCTAGATCCGCCCCTGTCATGAACTAAGTACAGATCGCGCTCACACCGGAATAAATTCCCTGAGGGAGGATTAGGAAAATGAAGCCGCTGACGTCACTTCTTCTTCTTCTGCTTTGGGTTTACTGGCAGGCCGCAAACAACTTCACGGAGTATACTGCCACCCGGAGTCCCCGGCCGGAAGTCCCCGGAGTTGGGGACTGGCTTCAGTAGAAGCTGCTGGGACTCCCAGCAGCTTCTACTGAAGCCTTCCGAGTAAATCGCCAGAACGCCGACACCTCCTCATCTCCACCGCTCCCATGCTTTCTTTTGTGTTGCCATAAGTTAGTCACTCTGCGTTTCTGCGCTGGGCTAATGCTAATAATGCTCATTAATAAAATGGCGGCTTCACAAAACCTTTTGGGAGTTTTACGGGGCGTGGTTTGCATTCCGCCCAGCCAATCAGACATAGGAACCTATTTCTCCCACAAAAGTCCCTGCTCTCTAGCAGGGGGTAAAAGGGGGTAAAAAAGTTCTCATGAACTCATTTTAGTTCCGGATTCTTTTGGTGTGAACGCGACATTTCGGAACTATATCGGAACTAAAGTGGGAAAAGTACTGCGGTGTGAAAGCGCCTTTTATGGTTTTTCAAGGTAGGGCTGGAAGGGGATGGGTGGGGGATGTAGGGGAAGGTTACATCTGAAAAGAAATAATACATTCATAGGAAGGAAAATCACAGTTTCATTGTAACACTGTATGATTGCGTCCGTCCTTCAATTAAAATAAAAACATTCTTTAAAAAAGTATCCTCTTCAGTAATGCACTTCCATTCTCCTGTTTGTGTTCTCTTATGTTTTGTTATGTTCCTGTCTAGAAAAATGGCGAAGTAATGACTGCATGTTGTTGTCTAACCCTGTGCGGCAGAAGGACAACACAGTATTCTTGAAATAAAAAGATTATGCCAAAATTCAGTCAACAGTTTTTTCTTTAAAAACTAAACATGAAGTATGCTTATAGATAGAATATAGATAGGTAGATATAATGGGAGGGATGAAACCTTCTGTAATGGTCACACATGCAGAGCACACAGCACACACAGTGAAATGTGTTCTCTGCTTTTAACCCATCCTAGTACCAGGAGTCTAGTACTATTGTACAGCGCCCGGGGAGCAATGGGAGTGGGGGGGGAAGGGGGGTGTCCGGTGCCTTGCTCAAGGGCACCAAGGCAGGGCAGGAGGTGAACTAGGACCTCTCCAAGTAGCAGTCCACAATCCATATTTAGGTGTGGTCGAGGACTTGAGCCGGCGACCCTACGGCTCACAGTCCAGAGCTGAGCCATTGCCGGTAACCAATTCAAACCAACAACATGACGTCTTTTTAGCAACATGTGCATGGAGCCACAGTCCACTGCAGCTCAATGGTCTACATTTTAATCCCTCCCACTTTTCAGAGGTCCAATAAAATACGAAGGACATGACTGATGAATGTCAATTAAATGAATACCCCTAACATGTTCCGTTTCCCTGGCAAGTTATTTATTTAAAGCCTCAAAAACGTCAAACCAAAGCTAGTGCTAATGCTAAGCAAACCTCTTCTATACTTCTATTAGCGTGTGTGTGCAGATCACACATCCGATGTGTTACAGAGCCTGCAGCAGGAGCTCTGAAGGTGACACATGACTCTTTCACATGTTTTGCCTGAGCCTACTGGTCTCAGTTCAAAATTGTTCAAATATTTGTAACGTTTGTTATTCAGTTAGTTGGCAGAATATGTTATCATTAGATAATTAGATAGTTAACCTTCCACTAGAGCTTATTATCTGATCTAATACAATTTAAATAATCCTCATCCAAAAGGTAAGGGAGATGTCTTCACTAAGAGACACCATGATCATACAAAGACACTCACGTTCTAGAGTGGGGAAAATATGTATAGTTAGTTTAACAAATATTCTCAGTAGTCTTTTGCTTTTTAATAACAAACATTTAACAAAGCCACCTTTTCTCACCACGACCAATGCACTGTGCACGCTGCTGACTCAGTGTCAAGTGTCTGCAAGTTCATATTTAAATAATTGAACACATTCATATTCAAACATTATATGTGGTCATTTAAGGACATATCCAACAGGTTCAAAATGCAGCTGCACGTCTCCTCACGCATACCAAATCATGGCATCACCACAGTCCTCAAAGACCTTCACTGGCTTCCTGTCTCCCATCGCATCAACTACAACATTCTGGTCCTCACCTACAAAGCACCCCACCATCTGTCCCCGCCTTATCTCACAAACCTTCTCACCCCCTATCAACCCCCGTCCCTCAGATCAACCGCAGCCGGTCTCCTATCCATTCCCACATCCAGACTCTGCAGCTTTGGGGACAGAGCCTTCTCAGTGGCAGCTCCTAGGCTCTGGAATTCTCTCCCCCAAGATCTCCGTGACTCTGAGTCCCTCAGTCTTTCAGTCCCGCCTCAAAACACATCTTTTCAACTCTGTCTACCCATAAGCCCCCCCCCTCTCAATCAACTTCCTCTTGACTGCCTTTTCTGTTTATTTTATTTTACTATATTCATTTGTTTGCCTGTCCTTGTTTGTCTACCCTCCCTCATACAATAAAGCGTCTTTGAGTTGTAGAAAAGGGCTATATAAATATAATGTATTATTCATGGTATTATTATTATTATTATTATTATTATTATTATATGCTATTTGTAGCAAATGGGTTGGAACATTAGGTCGGTCCTTAAATGCCCCATCAAGACAGAAAAAGTTTCTATTTTGAAGCAGAGAAGAATCCCCCCAGCACTGAGACATTTCAGAAGGATATTTTCAGATATTTCTGCTACACAAATTGCAAAAGGTCTTGCTATAATTACTGAATATTTATTTATGTAAATCATTAGTGGGTGGCACGCCTTGGTAATCACTTCATTACTACCAGGGTTTTTCACCATCCTCGGCTCCTCTTCGTCTCTCTGTCTCCGGCTGTGCAGCAGACTGCAGCTATCCTGAAGTACTGACACATGGCCAGGCTTGGGGAATAATGGATTACAATTAAGGTCATTGTATTCCATTACAGTTAAATAAAAAAGATGTTCTCTGTCAGCTGTACTGTTCTGTAGGCTAATACTTTAAGTATGAATCTATACGCCTACTGCCTGATTCTGCTTTTTAAAACTGTAGTACGTGCTCATGTGTTTCAGTTTTTGTGTATAGGCTACTGCCTGCCATTGTGTTGCAACCTGATGCTTTGGTAGCCTGAGGGAACTACGTGATCGCTCAGTGTGATCCTCCTCGGATCCTCCTGGTCTACATGCCCGTTCCATCCCATAGATCTGTGAATAATTTTTTATCCAAATGGTGATATGAAAGGCAAACATGTTAAAATGAGCACATTCAGAATCCACAACAATGCAACATTACAATCAGGAGGAACTGTTAACCTAACCTCTGCCACCACGACATGAACTGGACTTTTGGCTCATCTGCAGATTCTGGTGTTTCCTCAGAAAACCCACTAACAGGTTTCTGTTTTCTTCCACTGCAAATCACTAGAAATGTCTCAAAATCAAATTCCTCTTCTCTCAATTTGCCCATGGGTGTTGAATCCATATATCATTTATCTTTTTAGGGCTTAAAGGGATATTTTGAGTTCTTTGAAGTGGGGTTGTATGTGGTACTTATCACTTTGGTATCTATAGTAGAGAGCGGCCCACACATCCCGTGTTTAGAGGAATAGGCAGGAATAGCAGCACCAGAGCTGAGCAATGCCCTGCACTGGATGGGAGCAGAGGCCACATGTACATGTTGTCAGACAAACGACAGGGAACTGAAGCTGCTTTCTACACTTCAAAGCCAGCAGTCTCCATTGTCGAAAACTGTTATTTTACCTCCGGATCACAGGGTCTACTGCTGCCTCAATCGGACATTTGTTTGTGTTATGCAGGGTTGGGAGGGTTACTTCAAAATGATATTCATCACAATTAAAAGTTACCTGGGGGGAAATGGCATCGTTTACCTTATCTAAGTATCAAAGTATATAAGTGACTTTCTGCAAATGTAACCTTAGAAAAGGAGAAACCAAGATATTTAGTATCAAAAGTGTGTCCTCTTAAATTATAGACTAGCTTTAACAGTATACTTTACATATGCTGTTGCAGTTTAATAGATTAGTTATAAGTATTTACAGTATACTAGTATTTGTGTTTAGTATATCAGGTGTCCTCATGCTGCATTAAGAATGAGAGTAGCTTTAAGAAAAAAATTAAAAATAAAATTCTACCTATAGGTAGAAGTACTGCCTGAATTGTATTTTTTAAATGTATTGTAACGTTGTAATCCTGCTAGTAATCCGTGTTTTTTATCTTTTTTTACCAGTAATCTGATTACGCATTTTTTTTGTATGTAAATATGAGGGATTAATGTAATCCCATTATATATAATCCGAAGCTCCCCAAAACTGCTAATTGTCTGACTTTGGTTAGTTTGGATTCAATGATTCACCCAATAAAAACACAATAGCACAAATGACTGAGCGTGTCAGTGGTAGACTGTTTTTGTCCATAATTTATACAAGATCCAAACTATCCTTCTAGACAAAAGTAGCTTTGATGTATGCAGTAAAACACAATACGATAATAATTTATTGTCACATTAAGTCTTACATTGTTCTTGCATCACAGTGCCTCCATTTGCAACATCAAAAAGGAAGAATACCAAGACAAGATACAAGGGAAACAGACATTTAACATAACATCAAGATCACTGGGGAGAAACATGCACGAGACCCTTAAATGTACACATTTGTAGGCCTGCAAAACGTCCATTAACAAACTACGCTTTTGGAAATCAGGATATTTCCCAGGAATTCTCCGCAATGCCACTTTATCCCAGAAAAATGCTTGCGTCCTTGCTCTACAAGTGACACAACTGTTGCATGTGAGTTTAGTTTATTCATAAAAAATTCAGACTTAATGACTAAATTGCAGAGTATTACCCCTCGTCGCGTAACGGCTGCGCCACGGTTTTGTTCCGGCCTCCTCTGGCGTCATACCCTACCGGGCGCGTTTCAGAAGCATTTCAGAAACATTTCAGAAGCGGAGCGTCTTGCCTGCTGGCTCACAGTTTTTGTTGATTTGGGTATATTTCCTGGACAGGCTACTTTGTACAGACAAAGTTAATAATAATTGTAATATCCCAGTTATAAACGACATGAATCAAAGATGTGTTGTGTTAATCACAAGACGAGAAACAGCCGGGCAGGGGAGGAGAAACACAAGGGCAACAGGTGAACACAATCAGACAACTAGACACACCAGTGTTTAGATAACTTAGTCTAAGTTCTCTGTGGGTCTCAAACGGTTTGGTCACCATTTATGTAAACACATATTTCCTTTTGAAGGGGGAGTGATTAGTAAAATACGCATGAATAATAAATAAAAAAAGTTAACTAGGTGAAAAAAGGTAAGATAAACTTTAAAAACGTGTCGAGAGCTAAAACTAGTCTTTGCTGCTGCCTCAAAGAGGAGCAGAAGGGAGAGGAGGGAGAGGAGGGAGACAGGAGGCTGGTTCAGGAGCCCAGACACACTCACAACTATAAATGAACCAAAAACAAATAAATAAACAAGTTTCAATGCTTTTTCATATTGGATATGGTATGTTATTGGTTATGGCCATGTTCTTATGATTTTATGATTATTTAAATGTATACAGTTATGTTTCATATGGGTGTAGTCTCTTTATTTCTCCCTCAAAGTGCACCCGATTGATGCATTTAAGTCCAACATTTAAAAAACAAATCTTACCGGGGGAGCATGCCCCCGGACCCCCCTAGAGGATTTGAGGTCCACCTCCACTTAAAATATGTTCACATGGATAGGTTCCTAAATAGATTTGCACATTTTTTTTAAATAGTAACCCATGTCCATATGTTTATTCTGGGTTAGTAGATTTAAAGTTTAGGGCTTTCACTATGGGCAGCAACGCTGTAAATATTGACAAATAAATCCAGGAAAATGGCACAAAAGAAAACTGGTAGTGGCCTGGCTGGGTGTATAATTCCCGGCCTGACTTATTGTCCCAGTCCGGCCCTGCGTCTGAGTATAATAAACGTGTGTTTGCCACAGATCTTAATAAAAAAAAAATCTGAAATCCAATAGTACTATTACTACTACTACTATACTATTTCCCACTGATGTGCTTTGTTATCCTTGTACATTGTATTATATTGGATGTTCTGGCATTTTTTCATATATCCTTGGTTGGACAAAACCTCAATGAACAATCAATCTTGTGAAGATCTGGAATTAAGGGGACGGGTGGGGAGGGTTGGGTGGGCGGGATTGGGTGGGATGCAATGCTATTGAATGTATATTTCTTCTGATTTTGAAATCTCAATAAAAACTGTTAAACAAAAACAAAAGGAAGAATACCAAGACAAGATACAAGGGAAACAGACATTTAACATAACATCACGATCACTGAGGAGAAACATGCACGAGACCCTTAAATGTACACATTTGTAGGCCTGCAAAACGTCCATTAACAAGCTACGCTTTTGGAAATCAGGATATTTCCCAGGAATTCTCCGCAATGCCACTTTATCCCAGAAAAATGCTTGCGTCCTTGCTCTACAAGTGACACAAATGTTGCATGTGAGTTAAGTTTATTCATAACAAATTCAGACTTAATTACTAAATTGCAGAGAAGGCTCTTACTCCTGCACACTGTCCCTTTCCCTTTCTTATCTCACCATCTCAGCAACATGGTGTAAACACTGGGTTTAAGGGGTGAGACACTTTATGTCCCTATCATGGACAACACTTCCGAGGCACTTCCACCAAGGTACGACCGTCTTTGTGTTGCTTTGTCTGGTGTGTGCACACATATACTAATTCCCCTTGTTTTGCAAAGATGCAGCTCTAATGTGCTTCTGGAGAAATTGCATGTGTGTGACCGTGTCCTGAAACACGTGCACTTGCAGGCAGGCGTGTTGTTGCGTGCCTTTGAAATCGAAGCATGATGTGAAAATGTAGTGTATGTGCATCTATAACCACAGAAACACACACACAAACAATGAAGGGAACACTTCTCTGCATTGTCCTTGTCCAGGCTTCATTGTGTCTTGCTCAATGAGACAAAGCAGGAGATGGGAGGCTTAAGTGATGTGCTAACAAAACAGCGTTGTATAACACAATGCTATTAGGACACGCACTGGCACTCATTCAACGCTCTGTGGACAACCAATTGTAAATTCTATGAATAATAATTTAAAGACTGAATTACATTTTGGCCGCCGCGTGGCAGAGCCATTGTTGTTCCTGGAGAATTTAAAGCAAAAAGCTCGCTAATACAGCCCTGGCACTAAATCTTAGGGCTGCAAATTGACAGCGTAATTATATAGTGGAGTCTTAAAGTTATGCTTATAATTATGTAATAATGTTTGTGTGTGTGTGTGTGTGTGTGTGTGTGTGTGTGTGTGTGTGTGTGTGTGTGTGTGTGTGTGTGTGTGTGTGTGTGTGTGTGTGTGTGTGTGTGTGTGTGTGTGTGTGTGTGTGTGTGTGTGTGTGTGTGTGCTTGTGAACGAGAGATTAGGTGAATGCGATGGTTTGGAGGAGGAGGGGGAGGTTGGGATTTTGTACGTTGTGAAAGAGGAAAGGTTGAGGAGATAAAAAAAGAGAAGCTTGTTCCGGTGATGATTTAATCAGCAATAACCTCAAGGGCAGACCTGTTCGAATGTGTGTGTATTTGTGTGTATGGTGGGTACATGCATGCTATTACACACTTACACACAGAGAAAGCTGTGTCCATTATATGTTTTTGAAATGGAAAGCAATTATAATTTCTGAGATAATTTTTACATTAACCTTTGTGTTTTGTGCTTCTATTATGACACGTTTTCATGATTTATTGTTCCTAAACCAGAACCCAGTCTGCTCTGATTGGTTAGCTTGCCGGCTCTGTGGTGATTGTTCAACTGCTTAGAGATGTATGAGAGATCTCCCGCCCCTTGGCCTATCACGTACAATGAGTTGGAGCGCTAGCCGATAGAAGCGAGGGTGTTACATAATGATGTCACTTTGTTTAGGAAGTTAACAAAGAAGTCCAATGGAGGCATTTCAGGCAGGGGGGGGACAGGGATTTTAGCCTTTGCAGACCATTTACATGCACAAAAACCTATAGAACACACTACAGGAAAAAGCAAAAAGCATATTAGGGCCCTGTTGGAAACATAACGTGTTTCCAGCAGATGTGTGGGTGTGATAGCAGGATCATTATTTGGTCAGTGTGATGAATTATGTTTCCAACACTGCTCTGATTAGATTTTTACACTAGAGATATGGAAACGTAGATATATTACTGGAGATGTTTTAGTCTTCACTCTCCATTTCAATCAGAAAACAATTATTTCTGAGTGTTTGTTGTTAAGCAAGCTTGTGGAAGACATTTGTGACATGATGCAGGAATGAGTCCTAAAAACTAAAAAGGAGTTAGCATTTAGCTTTACTGGTTCCCTCGTCTCCTAGTCAATGTTTGAACGTGTTTATGGTTCGAAGTCTGAAATAAGCTCTGTGGTAAACACAAGCTAAAAAGATTTTCAAGTTTTGTTCTACAACATAAAATACGTCAGTAAAAACCCCACAGGTGAATGTCTAAAGTTCATGTTTCATAAAAACGGCGGTTGCTAACAAGTGACTAAATGAGACTACTAAATGCCGCATATAGCAGTCAGCTTTTTACTTTCGGGAGATGGCATTGATGCTTAAATATTCATGAAAGTGATTTTAATATGTAGAGATTTTTCAGATGAATTAAACGTTTGAGTATCATAAACGTGTGTTTGCCACAGATCTTAATAAAAAAATATATTCAGAAATCCAATAGAAAATCCCATTGATTTAAGGCAAGGGAGCCATGCTAACTTTCGGGTTAGCCTACACTCTAAAAAGTCCTTCAGGGGACCTTTTACCACCACTTAATTAAATGCATGGTTGCAAGATACAAATTTTGATTAATTGATTTAGATAAACATTTTAAGTTGCAAACATTAATTTATAAGTTGTGTTGACGTAATAATTTTGTTAATTACATAAACTTAATATTGTGTGTAATTTGAACTCTGATTTCTGCGTTAATTGACTTAAAACAAAATTCAAGTTGTAGTAAGTAATGCAATTGGCTTGATAACTTCATTGTGGTCCTACACCTTGAGTTAAGGATTTCAAGTCCACTCCCACTTAACATGCCTGGACAAGTTCCGACAGTTAAGACAAATAGAAATATACAAAGGATATTTTAAGGTGAGTGTCATCTTTTGTCATTCAAATACAGTAAATAGCCTTGTAGTTGCACTGTATAGGCAAATTGCTGTTTGACCAAAATTAGCAGCCTTTGAACTGAATAGTTATGTGAGAGGGTACAAAGTAGTAGAGGCTACTGTGAGAGTAAAAATACTTTGGTTACTATTATGATATCGCTTTTTATTAAAAATGAATCTCGGTGAAGCAGATCAAGGACATGCTTCTTGAGGTAGGATCGTTATTTAGAGCTGTCATTGAAATGCAATTTGTTGGCAGTCACCCATTCAGAATATATTAATTTAGGTAATTTCTCTTTTTTTCCTTTTTCAAGAATAGCACAATACAATTGAAGTACGCAGAGAACTATAGCCATCCGCTGCCTTTCGTGTGCCATGGAGAAAAGGAAGAGGACCTTTTCAAGGAGTTTAGCGACGTAATTAAAAATCTTGAAATAAAATAAAATCCATGGACACAGTGTAAAAACACAGGACAAAAGGTGTCAGTTTTGAAGCATATTGCACTTTTGGCCACACCCCAATCAATAATATCTTAGCAACGTTCAGCATGGATAGGTGTTGACAGCAATGGGATGGGAAAAGGATTGTGTAACATTTGAAAAGTGGCTTCTGCTCTGCACTTAACCAGTTCACATATTGTATGGAACCTGCAAAAAAGATGAGAAGGTACACTAAAACTTGCACGGTTGTGATTGACCAAATGTGTCCACATGCATTTAAACACTAGGCAAAGTACTCAAAACCACCTCTGTGTGTCTTCAGGATCACATTGCCACGATGACACACACATGCAGACTCAATAGGTGAAAACAATAGCATCGTTGCTTTAGCAGCTGGTAATAATGGCTCTGAATTAGCTAAGAGTGACAGTTTAAAAAGTATGCAGTTACCTAATTCATTATCTCTTATGCGCTAAACCAGGGGTGGCAAACTTATTTCAGTTAAGGGGCCACATACTGCCCACTTTGATCTAAAGTGGGCCGGACCAGTAACATCATAGCATAATAACCCACAGGCCCTACATAACGACAATATTTCTGTTTAAGTGCAAATAAGTAGCTACAAGTACATTCGGAAAATGTCTACATGTAATGAGACGCAAAACGTTATGAACAAACTGAAATGTACTGTATTAAGACAAACAAGTGCAATTTCAAGTGCTACACACATGTTCTTTACAACAGATCACAGTTTCCACCTGAACTGACTCACCACAAAATGCAAATAAAAACGTGGGAGCTATTAAGTGAGGAGTTTGAGTTACCTCCCTTGCCTTGAAAATATATAATTTTTATATTGGCAGTGCAGCCACAGTGTCACATCAAATCAAACTATTTTTTGCCTAATGAAGCTGCTGATTGACATTATAATATACAATGTTCAGTGACAGAATAATATAACATTTTCAAATATTTCAGTAGGTTCTTATTTTCACAGAACTGAGGTCACAGAACTGATTAATTTGCTCCTGAAACTTGACATCTTTTAGCCCTCACAAGGGCATCAATATCAGGCTTAAAATCCTGACTAGCAGCCAATTTAATTATTTCATTCAGGCACTTGTGTTTGAGTCTTGAGCGCAGCTTTGTTTTAGTAATGTTCATTACAGAGAAAACCTGTTCACAAAGGTAGGTGGTCCCAAACATACTCAAAACCGTTGCTGCCAGGGCTGTCAATTTGGGGTATCCTGTCAAAAGATACCGATAAAATGTGCCCAAGTCCGACGAGGCAAATTTGTCCTTTAAATCCTGATCACATTGTAAGTCGATTATCTCAAGTTGTATGTCGACGGGCAGATCCGCAGCCTTAACTGCAAATGGCGAGCGAAAAACTGCAAAATCTGTCTCAAGCTCACCAAAGACCTGAAACCGCCGCTCAAACTCCCGCAGCAATTCCGTAATTTTGTCAATGTACCGTCTCATGTCAGCGAGTAACTCCGGTCATATGCACATTTCTTAGATGAGGGAAATGAGCAGGGTCACCACTTGACAGCTGTGTCTCCCTCAAAGCCAGCTTCAACTTAAATGCGTGCATGCTGTCATAATATTCTGTGACAACTTTTTTGCGACCTTGCATTGTTATGTTCAGATTATTCAAGTGCTCTGAAATATCCACCATAAATGCAAGGTCCTGCAGCCATTCTGGGTTTTTTAATTCATGCACTGGCTTACCCTTTTTCTCCATGAACTGTCCAATTTCCTCGCGTAGATCAGAAAAACGCTTCAGCACGGCACCTCGGCTCAACCACCATACTTCAGTGTGATATCGTAGGCTACAGGTGATGTCTTTATCACTGAGGAGGCTGTCGAACTGACGGTGATTCAGCCCTCTGGCTCGGATGAAATTAACCGTTTGAACAGCCACTTTCATGACGTGATCCATTTTTAACGACTTGCAACACAATGCCTCCTGGTGCAAAATACAGTGGAATGTCCAAAAACGATCTCCTCCATTTGCTGCTTGTACTTTCTCCCTGAATTTCGTTGCAACGCCCGCTTTTTTCCCAATCATTGATGGCGCGCCATCTGTAGCCAGACTGACAGCACGGGTCCAGTCCACTCCAACCCTGTCCAGTGCTTCAACGAGAGCGCTAAAAATGTCATCCGCTTTAGTGGTGTCTGTCATAGGAACCAACTCAAGGAACTCTTCGGTGACCGTCAAAGTCTCATCAACACCACGAATGAATATGGCCAGTTGAGCAACATCTGTAATGTCAGTGCTCTCATCGATTGCAACTGAAAATGCTACGATTGACTTGACTTTTGTTTTTTTCTGGCTATCCAAATCTGCTGAAAGATCGGCAATCCTATCCTTCACTGTATTCCTCGTTAGACTAATGTTGGCAAAAGCCTGTCGCTTCTCAGGGCACACAATTTATGCAGCTTTCAGCATGCATGTTTTCACAAACTCACCCTCAGAGTATGGCTTTGAGGCTGATGCTATTTCGTTAGCGATGAGATAGCTGGCTTTCACTGCTGCGTCACTTATATCTCGGCTCCGGGTAAAAACGGCCTGTTGTTTCTTTAGACCTGATAGCAGGTAATTTATCTTTTCTTTTCTCCGTTGTCCTTGCAAGCAGTCGTATTGGAAAACTCGGCACTCCGTGTCCACTTTTCTCTTTTTTGACAGAGACATTTGGGGATGAGGGTGTCAGAGGTTATTGACTGCAATCACTACTCTTACTCATCACTTGTTTTACAGTCTGGCTGCGCTCTCACTGGTACCGGTGCGGTAGTGCGCCCACTAGTGGAAGGATTCAAAATAGCAGTTTTTTTTCCCTCCTCTCACAGCCTACTTAGCAAAGTCCTTCAGCTCCGTGGGCCAAGCTGAAATGCTTCCCGGGCCGGATCCGGCCCGCGGGCCGTATGTTTGCCATCCCTGGTTTAGACAGTGCCATTTATAAAGCATGGCCCTCTGCCTGCCTCATAAACTGTGCATTATTCTGGGAAAGCAGGAAACCGGCTGGACATTCAGTAGAGAGGGAGACAGATTGAGAGAAAAAAGGAAAATCAATTATGTAGCCTTTTTTTCCGTGTTGCTTTCTTTCTATCCTTCCCTTTGTCACCCACCTTCCATGTCTAAGTATTATTTTAAAATATTGTTTATACTAATCGCTAACAGGAAACATTTTACATCAGAGACAAGCCTGTGATTGCAGTCCAGGAAATATTCACACTTCAAAAAAGTGTCATTAAAGTAAATACTGGGATCAAAACAAAGCTGCCAATATGATAAGCAATGCTTATTTGACAGGATATTTTTGAACTGTTGTATACTTCAGGTCATTTAAAAATATATTTTTCCTCAAACAACTAAAAAACTATTTGTTCAATGCTGCATGGTTTAACAGCTTCTTAAACACGCTCCTGCAACACCTCTCCGACCAAATTTTACAGGGCTATGCATGCCAATTTCTGAACTTTCTGAAACCGACGATCATGCTCCCTTCAAGTAGTTATTGGCCTGCTGGCTAAAATACGTGTTGTTATTCCCATACAATTAATTTTCCCCTCTCTATAATAGCTGACTTTTCACCCCAACTTGAATGTGGCCCTTCGCTGTGGGACATCCAGTTCTTTTTTGGGATCTTAACTGGCTGCCACTACAACGTAGACCAGGATAATTGGCTAAAAACAAATGTAATGTCAATTATGTTAAACTTTTAACGTCAATTGATAAGGTTGCGTTTTCCCAAAACTTGGACTGGTCAGGTGTTACGTTCTATCGATCTGGTCTAATCTATTGATTTAGGAACCAATTATTCTAAATCATGGATATAAGGTTGAAACATCAATAGATATTGCTGTTAAACTGCCGTGCAAGTGACATTAGTGAGCAGTGTTGGCAACATTACATTGCAGAGTGTGAGATAGAGAGTGTGTGTGACAGCGAGTAACAGAAACTTTATAGCTGTGTGTAGCAGCGCATTGAGTGTTCATTTCTTTCAGTAAATAAATGCTCCAACTTAATACTCAAGACAAGTTCCACCTGCTGACAAAAGTGAATTGTGTTAACCCCTAAATTAGCTTAAACAAACAGCCCAGTATGACTAAAGGTGGCCTGACCTTTAAGTTGGACAGCTATTTCCTTATTTTAGTGAAAAGCTGCTCACAGGCTTGAACGCCAACCAAATCTTCAACGACAACACAATTAATCTATTATCTTATTCAAAAGCATAGATCATCTTTCACTGAAGTGTCTAAGATAATCCAGGAAAACAATTGTCAAATTACATTTTAGTTGATATAAACAGAATGTGTTAATGGACATAGGATATTGTTTTATATCAAACACAAGCCCTTGAATCTATTCGAAATCATGGATATAGTACAACTTTCCAAAGAATCAAAATAATAATACATCATGATAAAACGTTTGCATTCCTACTGGATTCAGTTTGAAATGTTCCTGTAATGATACCTAAACTATATTCTTGATACGTTTGATACCCAATGTCAGTACTGAGTCTGTTTAATTTGTTGGAAAAACTTAGGATAGAGATAACTTTCAATGCATAGGAAGACCTCTAAAATCGGTCTTATTATTAAGCTATCAAGAGTGTAATACAGTTCTGAAATACCACCGCCTGAATAACAAGAGAAAGACAGCTGATCTCTCCTTATTCTTTCTTTCCCACTCTCTTTCTTTCCATGCCGTTCTCCCTCATCTTCCCCCAGTGCACGAGGAGGTCTATGTTTAGACAGGATAGAGTTCTCCAGGGCCAACATGGGTAAAGCTCTGTCTCGTCTCTGCACGGTGAATGTGTCAGTGGAGAGAGTTATAAGCCCTGCTCTGCCCAACACCCCCACCTTCTCCTTGGCAAGTGGCAGTCAGTCAGCTGATTTGTGCTGCTGAGGGGATTTGGTGTTCCACGTAGGCTATTTTAAAAGCACCAACACCTCTCTGCCTCCCTCTCTTTCTCTCTCTTTTCCAATCCCTCACTTTTTCACTATCTCATGCATTGGCTCTCTTACAACCTCATAACATACCCCTCACCCATTCCCCTGTATTGCTCTCTGCACTCCCTTCCCCCATCCTCCTTTTTTTTTCTCTGCTCCCCCCTGCCTCGACCACTATTGCTGCATTTATTCACTCTACTGTATGTCTCTGTCAGACCATGACTTCTGTTTCTCAGCATCTTCTGGTGGGGGTTGTGGACAATATGAAGAGCCAGATCGAAAGCCAAATCTATGATCCTCTGCCCCATGTAACGATAGGAAGGGAGTTATGTTGAGTCTTGTCAAGTCTAGGCAAGATGTCCTTGTATATAAAGGACAATATATGCAGTTTCACAACGCCTTCTAAAGGTATTCATACTCTTTCCACTCATATGAGCATTATCGGCTCTGCCACGCCATGTCTGGTGGCATTTAGGAAACAAAATCTTCTTGGTTAAGGTTAGAGAAGATTGCATTGGTGTTTAAAAGCATTCTTTGGTAGGAAAATTATGGGAAGAATTGGCACATCAACTCTCACTTTTCAAAGTATCACATTTATCCCCAATGAAGTGCGTCATACGTGTTGCAGAGTGTTGACACAAAGCACTGGTATTGGGAAATAGTATGAGCATGTCTGGTTATTAATGATAATTAATATTTGATAATGTCAATTGTTTCAGCAAATATACTAGACTTCAAATGAGGAATTCTCATTAATAATTCAATCAATTCCTGTAAATGAAACAGGAGAGCATGTATATTCCAAAAAGCATTTATTTAAAAGATAATTCATAAAAAAATATATTTTAACTCCTTCAATTCAGTATCCAAATAGTGAAAAGGTATAGCCTTTATGTGTTTGTGTAAAGAGAAAGCAAACATGCGTTTGTTGGTGTGTGTGCGCCAGGCGAAAAGAACGTGCTGTGTTCATTGTCCCTGTGATTTTTGCATGCTCGTGCACAAACACACGTCGTTAGTTCAACACAATTATGCATGGATGTCCACCTCCACGTTTTAAAAGTGGGTAGAATTATATATTCACCATTTATGTAGACAATGCTTAGCTGTTCCAAAATTGGTGACTTACCAAATCCAGCTTGCCCGGGTTACGTATTGATACACACACTGGTTTCCTCTTAGGAAAGACAATGGTTTTTTAAAATTATATTTTGGTTGGATGCACAAAATGTATACGTTTTGTTCGACCACATCAAATATATCGGCAAATATCCTTTCTTCTATGTCTGAAGCTTTCACATGTCCTAAGACAGGTGATTGCTAAGAAATGACCAAATAAGATCTGTTAAACGTCATCAAGCCAAACTCAAGTCCGCCTTAAGCTTAGCGATGGTAATGTGGAGTCATGCAACTGTGATGTATTTTGTTTAGCTTTACGTTATCTTTTAACTAACGATAAGGCCTACAAGAATACATCATCACTGCACCACTTTATTGATATTAAACCATTGGCTCTGCAAAGGGTATACTTTTATAATTTACCGGATTATCAGCCTTTGCACTTCATGCCCGGCGCGATCTGCTCTGTTCAATGCCACATACATCGCCCCTGAAACGAGTGGCGAAGCGCTTCTGGGGCGAACTTCCAAAACATGCGGTCGCAAGCAGGAATCACAAGCATCTTCTAGAGCAGGGGTTCCTAAACTTTGCCATGCCAAGGACCCCCATATAGCATTATCCTCTGGCGGGGACCCCCCTGTTGCAATTTTTCTTTTTAAATGATGTGTACAAGTGCCTCCCGATTGAACATGCAGTGCGTTGCCACTACATTTGGGGCCTTCTGCCTGATCGAAGCTGTCACACTTTCTTTGCCTGTCATAGCCCCACTGCCCCATCTGAAAACACACCCACACAACGAGACCAGTCAAGTCCGTTTGAGATGATGTACTCATCTAAAACTTGGAAAATGTCTCTTCATGTGGTCCTACCTTCCAGTGCTTTGCAAAATTATATTTCCTCAACAAAGTTGTCTTCTGAAATAAACCTGATGTATGCAAGCAATTCTGCGACATTTGCTACATCCGTGCTCTCATCCAGCTGCAGAGCGAAACATTCACTAGCTCTCACTTGCTCCAAAAGCTGAGCAGATTTTCACTCTCAGTAGCGGCAGCTCGATTCTGATTGGCTTGAAGGGCGGTCGTGTGATTCAAAAACAAAAAATATGAAAAGATTGGCATCAAAGGACACATAGATTGATAGATATGCAGTTATTAATAACATCAACAAAAGAAAAAATCAAAGTTAAAAACAAAAAAAATCCTGTTTCCCTCAAACTTTGAGTGACCCCCCCGAGCGGCCCCCGGGGGTTCGGGTTCCTCACTTTGAAAAACACTGTTCTAGAGTGTCACTGACTGCTCCTGCTACCGCGGCGCTGCTAAAACGTGCCACAGAAATCCAGTGGAATCCTGGCTAATATGATGAAATACATACAAATTGACAGTCCTTTTTATTTATTTATTATTGGGCAAGAAAAGAAATGCAGCAAAGGGCCACTGCTGTAAAGTCTAAGCCAACTATCAGCAGGAGGGCGGGGGAGCCTCGCTGCGGGGAAGCAGCGTCTCAGCGCAACTCACATGATGTCGAATTTAACAAATACATTTAAATAATTGGTTTAAACGGCATAATAATAAGGACGATCGTCCCATCTGTGATTCTCCAGAGCACACATGCTATGATATTAGGGTCATGCAGAGTGAGATGAGATCGCTGTCCGTTTAAGAGAGAGAGAGAGAGAGAGGGGTGTGGCTTGTGCATGTGTGTTTGTGGATGGTAGAGCGACAGTGAGAGAACCTATGGAGAGAACGTGTGTATGTTTCTGGAAGTGAAACGAGGAACAGAAAAACAGAGGTCTGTGATGTATTTTGTGAAACAGAAGAACAGCTAAATAAATGCAACGGCCTCACAAGAAGAGCTCGCCTCTCTCTAACGTGGGTTATTGAACCTGAAGCTTGTTGCTTCTGCCCTCCTCGACTACGGTCTGGGAGCCGACAGGAAAGTTCAACACACAGGTGGCCAGTCCGCCCCTTTGTAGCATATTATTTCGATGAGAGATGAGCAGACATAGCCGTGGGAACATGTTTCAAATGGGGGGTGCTGTGGGGATGACACCAGGGCTGGTTCCGACCAATGTGCTGCCCTATAGGCAAGATTTTAGCTGGCAATGAAAAACCTCTACAAAAGACCAATACACTGCAAAAAGAGAAATATATTGACATGGTGCACAGCTCATATAACAAGGCTTCAAATGTATTATATATTATAACATGTTGCAATTGGGGGGGTGGACTTCACATCCTCTAGGGGGGTCCGGGGGTACCCCCCCGGGAAGATTTCTTTAACATTTTAAAGTAAAATGCTTCAATTTGGTGCACTTTGAGCACCCAATTAGAGACTGATCTAGGGGGTACAACTCTAAACACCCATATGAAAAAGATCGGTTTGCATTTTATTAATCAAATAAGTAGGTATGTGAACATTTCCAATAACCTACCATAGCCAATAACAAATACATGTAACTTATTTTATTTGTGTTGTTCATTCATATCTTATTTGACCAGTTAACATTTATTTATTTATGTATATTTTAAAATCTCTCCAGTTTTAAACGATATTTTTGGTTTACTGTCCTATAGTATACATTGGAATGATTTCAAACCTGTTTTTATTTATCCTAATAATTATAAAGGTGTGCCTTGGAAATATTTGTTTACATAAATTGTGATCAAAACGTTTGAGACCCACTGAGATAACTTAGACTAAAGTGAACTATCTAAGCCCTCAGAGTCCTTTACCTCACTGAGGCTCTCAGTCTGACAGGAGAGGACTCTCCCTCCACATTATTGTAGAAACAGCTTCTTATATCCGTTAGCGCAGCAGACGCTAACAACAATCCCCGCCGGTACCGCGGTATCCCCTCTCTCTATCTCTCTCACTTTGGCTGTGAGCTGCGGGCACCTGCTAAGCCAACATCCCACACTTTCATCACTTACAGCGCCCATCGTACAGGGCAAATGGAAAATGTAACCGGGGTGAAAAGGGTGTTATCTTTACTTAATTAGGAATGTTGTTACATCAAGGCTGAATTTTATTTATTTTTTTATCATATCTTGTGGAAGTGCAGATCCCCTGTCCTCCACCAGGGGGTGCTGCAGCACCCTCAGCACCCCTACTTCCCACGGCCCTGTGAGCAGATCGCCACTGGGCTTTCAACTAAATACACAGCGACGCAAAAACTGCGGCATTTGTACAGCTCCTTATGGGTACTGCAATTAGTGAAGTGCTTTCCTCCGTGGTGAAACGATCAGCACTGCACCACGGAGGAAAGCGGCAGAATGTCACCTGGAGATAAAGAGAGCGGGGCTGCGTTGCGTGCATGCCTTCCTTCTGCAGGTAACGGGGAGACGCGCTCTGGCGGCGTTCTCGTTCAGGATCCGAAAATACAATTTAAATATTTTTGCACACTTATTCCACTTATTCCTAGTGTGCCACTGGTTACGGTGCCGCGTGACAGCATTGGCACGCGGCACCGTGGGACCAGGGGCTACCGACCCCTGGTCTAAGCCTTCGTACATTGGGGCCCCGGTCTACCATGTAAGCTACAGTTGCCCCGCAAATGTACATTCCTGGTAGACTACAATTTAGCAAATGTTTTATTTTATTTATGCTGTTGCCCAGCAATTCGCTAAAACACTTGATAAACTACCTTGCATCATAACTTCAGGGTATTATTCATCTCTGTGCAGAGACCTGATGTCAACAAACTCACCAGATATTTTACTCAAATCCTCCTCACACCCTGAATCGTACCTACTGTGTTCTCCTCATTTGCACTTGTTGCAACATGCCAACACCAGCATTGATGCTATTTATGGTCTGACTAATCGGCAACAACATTGCTTTATTTTTGCAATCAATCACAAGATGTTGCTTGTTTAGTGGGAATGCTGTTAACAGCATTCCCACTAAACAACATAACTAACTGTTATTCTACGCACGAAAAGTTTATTATTCCGCCGACTTATTTTGCCGCGCTTCTCCTCCCGCATTGAACATCGCAGAAACTCCGTTCAAACATCAAAACGTTCAGCTCGGTCGGGAATCGATGGCTATTACTTTTCTCATTCATAACTTTCATAATTCCAGAGATACATCCCATAATACATCACATTTGTAACCATTGAAGTCAATGTAGAAATAATTTTTCATGATAAACGTAGGAAAATATCTCGTAGCTTGAAAAATGACAAATAATTAAGCAAAAATAATTAAACAAAATGCTTTTTGAGGGCATGAAGTGACAAAAACGTTCAACATTCCTCCATTAAGCCCCATTGTAATTTCTGGCAGATATTTCCTCACGGCAGCAGCCGCACACCTTTAGTTAAACTGCCAAAAAGGCCACATTATTAACCCGAAAGTACACAAAAATTACACTTCAGATACTCAACTTCGTTGACATGCTTCACGTTTTGAAATTTCACAGAAATCTGTTACGGTTCGTCCACAAAACGTTCACATGTAAGAGGTTTATCTCTCATTCAGAACAATGAAGCCTTTGATCTCTACAGAGCTCGTTAGCTCAACTATAAACACCTGTGTAATGGAACACGATGATGTCATCACTCCAATTGACATGCTCAGAGCAGCAGACTTCAGATAGCAGCGTGCAAACAGTCCAGCCGTGAAGACATCTACGGGACAGTTTCGAGAATTCTTCAAATGCCGTTGCCATGGCAACACAATGCTCGCCATGAAACACGGCTTTCTCATAACTTCAGTGAAACTGCTCCAAACGCCCCAAAACTTCACAGGTTTGGTAACAATGCAGCCATCAACGCATCTAAGCGTATTATGGGGTGTCATCAAATGCCGTTGCCATGGCGACAGACAACTCGCCATGAAACAGGATGTCGCTATAAGTCCTATGAAAATGTTCAAAAAGTGCTCAAACTTCACATGTGTACTAAATGTCCAGCCGTGAAGAAATATACGGGACAGTTTTGAGATTTCTTCAAATGCCGTTGCCATGGCAACACAATGCTCGCCTTGAAACACGTTTTTCAAAAAACTTCAGTGAAAATACTCCAAACAGCCCAAAACTTCACAGGTTTTGTAACGATGCAGCCATTAACGCATCTAAGCGTATTATGGGGTGTCGTCAAATGGTTCATTTGCCATCCAGTTAGTTCACAAGTTTGCAGTTCAAATATTCTGCTGCTTTTCCAAGCCTTTTTACTTTCTTTTTTTCTCTCATCACACATTCAAGCCCCCTGTGTTCATGTATCATTTCAATCTAAATTCTTCACTTTCTTCTTACACATTACATTTCAGCATAGCAGTTTAACGTCAGGTTTTCAGCATAAAGCATTCCCACTAGCAATTTCTTCAGGAATTGCATTCTCTAGATAGTAATACGGTCGTTTTAGGCTTTTGAACAAACAACCAATGCCACATTTTCTTGATTAGCAGTTATGATAAAGGGAAAGATGATGAGTCGTAAATGATCAGGGCGATCCTGAAGTGTCTAGTGTTACTAAAACAGAGAAACTCAAATGAAATGATTTGCAATGTTTTCAATCTATACTTCAATTTTGTAAAAGAAGAAGAAATAAATGTTCCTCTAGCTTTATGGAGTCTCTTTATTGTCCTGACATGTCGTTTTATTTTTGAGTAGGTGCATGTCAGTTCCTGTAGCCTTCGAACAACCCTGATGTAGATCTGGTTTCATGAATTTACGCAATTGATGATCTTAGTTTCTATCACAATGTGTTTCGATATACATAGCACACATGCATGCACACAGACAAACTGACAAACACACACAGATATATAGATAGACAGCACACACTGTAACACATACCCTTTCCAACCAGTGAGTGTAAACATTCAATACTGCAAGCTTTACATTCTGGGAGTGTCTTCAGAGCCTGGACTCCTCCGTCAGCAGCGGCTGCATTTACACAGTTACATTTACAACGGAAACAAAAACATGGCCTTGGGACTTCATGGCAATATATAATGCAGGAGTGTGTGTCAGTGTTTTGTGTGTGTTTGGGAAATTTAAGGGAGAAGACAGAGGGAGAGTTATCTGTTATTTTTTAAATGTTAGTGCAGATTCCTGCAGAGAGAGACATGTATAAAAACTAGGCCAGGGAATAAGAGGAGATAACAAAAATGGACTGAGTAAACAAGAGAGACAATGTGTGGCAGAGGTAGAGATTAGCAACATGATCCAAGGGAGTACATCATACACATGTCCCTGTTGTTAGTCTAGTCCAATGATTTTCAAAACATAAAGCTTCAAAAAGTAAATAAGCTCATTAATAGAAAATGGCTGTCAACAAAGGTTCCCTTTTTGGAGGCATTGAAAACACTGGGTTATGTGCACTGTGTCCTTATAAGGTGTGGAGCTGTGCAGGGGTGTGGCGAGGTTTATCAGCTTGTGTTTTGGCTACTGGCAAACACTTCATACATCTGACTGAAATCACAAATGTGATGACTTCATACTTGACAGAATAAAAAGAAGATATGTAATGAAACTTAGTTTCGCCTGGAAGCAAGTCTCATGACTTGAAAGATGTGTCATACTCCCGTTTAGGGTGGCCGAAAGGTGCAAACGCTTAAAAATGGCGACACTTCAATAAGGAGAAATGCACTGCAGTTTCAAAAACAATGCAAACAAAAGGTTGGCCAACTTTTTAATCCCTAACGTCAACAAACGCTCATGTTTCAGCTGTGCACATCACTTTTTAGTGTCCCCTTTGCTGTTGTGTTTTCAGCTTCTTGCAGCATGTTTGTATTTGCAACGTTTTGTATTGGCCGCATTTAGTTTATGCTGCGCTTTAAAAGGTCCTCTATTATACGTTTTTTCATCAATATATTATAGGTCTCAGATATATACAAAACAGATATTTGGTTACAAAGAACACAATGGTGCTCCAGGAGGAGATTCAGGTGATAAGGTGGGCGGGTTTTACCTTGGTTGGTGATTGGCTAATGGTTACACAAGCCAAAAAAATCGATATGACATCATAAAGTGGCTAAAATCTGATCAGCTCATTTTCAGACAGGTTTTTATATAAATGGATCAGGGCAAAAAGTGAGCGAATCTTTTTTCCTGAAACTTTCAGAATCTCTTTACACAGAGGGGACACATGTGATGTATAAAATACATGAAAAAGTGCATTTTGCATGATAGGTGACCTTTAATAACCTCTTAAGCCCCAAGCCTGTTTTTCAGGTTTCAGGCTCGAAAATGATATTCTCGAGCAAATGACCATATCTTCCCTTCTAAAAGGGTTAAATGAATAATCTTTTTGCTCAAAGTAATGATAAACCTGTGAGTTGGATGTAGAAAAGTCAGAATCCATATACAGTAGATGTTTTCTTTAAAAAGAAAATTCAGATTGAACATGGTAAAAAACTGTAAATTATAGTGTCCGTCCAAAAGATATGTTGTACTAACCTTGGATGATGGGTTAGTAGACTAAAAGCTTTAGGAATCCAAAGTACAACATATAATAAGTACCCTGTATCTGGATTGATGCAAAACAAGTGATATTTGAACTTTGAAGATAGATTTAGCAAAACAAACCTCTTCTGGGGCCATTTGGGTGGATTTTCCTTATCTCTGGCCCCCTTCTTCGATTTTGACATGTGACATCTCTTTCTGACCGTTAGAGCCAATAGAATCAAAGGGAAATCGTCCCGCAAAGACTCATGTTAAAAAAAAGGTGTCGTCCTTGCGCATTCAATCTTTCTACAGAGCGTAGGAATGGCCTGCTCTGATATTTGAAAACGGAATTGCAGTTTTATTGCTTATAGATTATCAGAACATTTCAAAGGGGACACAGCCACATTGGATATTAACCTATGGATTAACTACAGCATCGTTTTTATCGTTTTAATGCCATTGAAGACTAGTTTTGACCAGACAAAACCAAGGTAAGCCATGTTGGATTTGTAGGCTACCTAGCGCCACATGTTTTGATTTACGTTTTTGTTTGTTTCAGTGTTGAGGTGGGCACCGTTAGATTCTGTGTATTTACGATCATATACGATGTGTTGGATGTGCAGCTAGGATAAGTAATAAGGGAGCTAGGAGTGATTTTCGGTGCAGTAATAGGTTAGCATTTTTCGCTCGGGGCTAATTCAGAGGCTCACTGTTAGCATTGTGTGTCTTTTTTGGGGGAAAAAATGAAAAAGATCAGTTAAATGAGTTTTTTCCCATTATATGGATATAAAATATTCATAGTTTATTAAATATTAAGGTTTCTTAGACGTTGTTTCCTGCAAATGACGCAATTTCTTCCCCGGAACCGGGTCCGTGGGGCTTTATTTAATGCTGCGTGACAAAGACATATACCTCTTTCTAGGAACTGAAAGCAAAACTGAAAGTCTTCTCTTACACTACAAATTCAAACTAAAATGGATTCTTACACCCTAGAGATACTGTAGCATGTTGGATTTGAACATTTACAGCCTTTACTACTATAAGTGTTACAGTGGCATATTTCTCAGATAAACCAACAAATATGTCCCTTCGCACCAAAAGTCCATTGTTCCAACTGTTACCCTAAAACCAAAAAACCCTGTTCCAAACGCCAATGCAATGGAAATAAACACTGGTGCCTGCTAAAAACTGAATAAATGGCTAGTTATGTAGAATGCGTGAGCAAACAGCAATATTATTTTGTCATTGGCCAAGGCATGACCAGTCACATATTGCACCTTTAAAAGACTGAAAGTAACTCCCAACAGCACAGACATGAAGACTAATAAAGAGGATTTATTAAGCTGGGGCTTATATCACATCGTAATGAAATGGAAGCCATTTGAAGCACATAAATAATGAACACAAGTATTTGTACAAATATGCAAACATGACATACTAGCATACAAGCACATACATGTCAAATAAGCCCCGCCCCCCCGAGCTCCCACTCTCGGCTCAGTAGAACGAATGGAGAGAGAAAATAAATCTAGATTCGGCTTAGCCTTTTAGTGCATTTTACAACTTTAAGGGCTGAATGACTCTAATAAGAGCTATAAAATAGTTCATACTGGGTAGTTTATTTCGTTAAAAAAAAATTATCTACCGATTTACAGATGTCTCTTTCCCCATGTTAGTCAATGAGAAAAAGTAGTTTTGGGCCAGGTGATGTCAGAGACTGATACGGAAATTGCAGTACCACCGTTTGGACACAACGAATATTGGCACAGAGTGCAGCGCACTTCCCGAGGGCTTGCCTCTGACCCCTCCCCTCGAAAAAAAAAATTGTTATTATGTCACAGCCTATACTTCAGCGGAATATCAAAACAATGGCCCGGGGTGCAAAACGCATCAATCAAAGCGACCCTCTAACACACAAAACAACAACTGTAAATGACCCAATTTGTGTTGAATAGAAAAGGATATTGCATTGTGTTTGTTATTTTCGTTGCAGTTATGTCTTAAGTGTAATTTGGCTTGCTTTCCTATTTTGTATGGACATGCTTTTATTTTGAAGGCGGTTTACGCTGTTGACAGGAAGTTGTTGTTGCTGTGGAAACAAGAAAAGCTTCACAGCGGGCGGAACTTGTCATAAAGTCTACAATAATAAAACCCACCCATTTAGAGGGAAGATATGATTGGTCAATTGTACTGTCATTTGACATTACTCTCTCGTTCAGTTACTATAGCGGGCCCTCTGTGAATTCATAGCTGGACCACCAATCAGCTCCTGTCTTCACAGTAACGAGATTCTTTCATTTAACCCTTCACATTAAAACAGAAACTGAATAGGCAGATTTTAAGGATTTATTTCTTTGGAAATGTTATTTTAAATACAATTAAATCAAGTTGTTTTGGAAAAACTAATGAAAAATATAACTAAACAAATATATTTTTAAAATATATTAAAGAAAATATGTATTTTTGTAATGTTCTTAAATATTATTTTGTAGAATATCTTAGACCCTCAGAGGGCCCTGACGGCTCGCCACTGGATTTGACATTTAAAGTCCTATTGACATACAGGATTAAGTCCTGACCAATGAGCGCATGAAGGGACCAAAGTTAACGTTTAACTCATTTTCTCACACTCCAACACACACCTGTGTGTAAGTGGGTCTTTCAGTTTTCTCTCTTTATATCTGTTCTTTTCACACATTTACCTAGTCTCCCTAGACTTTTCTTAACTTCTCTTCCTTTTTTAAGGTCTCTCTTCTTTCCACTTCAATCCTCTCTCACTCTCCTATTCTCCATTCCCCTTTTCTTACAGTTCTCTTTTGTCCCTTTCTTTTGTTGCCTTTTTCTCTGCCTTACTTCTGCTCTTCTCTCATTCATTTCCTCTTTTCTAAACATTGTTTTCAATTTTTCTTATCGTCTCTTAACGTTTCCTCTGTCTTCTTCCCATTTTGCATTAGTCCTTTTCCTTTATTTGTTTAACTGTTTATTACACTTCTCCATTCTTTACAGTCTATCGTTAGTTTAGTGTGATTGTTGGCTTAACAAAGGAACCAACACATTTATTGCACAGAACAATGCAATCTTTACGATATAAAGAAACAATCTTGGCCATCGCCTCCCTCCATCTGTCTCTACTTTATTTCTGCCTCTGTTTAACCGTATGTGTGTCTGGTCGTGTCTCTGGTCACAGCCACTGCCTCCTTTCTCCATCGTGCTGCTGGGCAGAGCAGCTGAATAAGCTCATTGTCAGCTTGTGGAGAGTGCAGGTGCACCTCTTCTTTTTCACCTCCGACCCTCGGCCCTCGACCCCACAAAGCCCTTTGTGAACTCTATTTACTGGCGACTCCAATGAAACTGCAGTCCATTACCAACATCTCCTCTCTCCCTTTCTCTCCCTATTTTCTACTCCTCTTAAGAAACCAATTAGCGACAATACAAGTAGGTTAGACTCTCTATTCAGAGTGGGCATTGTTGAACACAATACCAGGAAGCATTGTGAACTAACAATTAGTGGCAATGGGGCAGTGTAGAGTGTCACTGACATTGTTGGGAGTTGCACAAGGCTGGGTTTGTTCCCAAAGAGGGAATTGGGTGGAGGAAAAGAGCGGAGGGGTTCCCAGGTGCTGAATTAGCCCAAACTCGGCCCATGTGTCCCGGTCACACAAGACGCTTATCAGCGGCAGGGCTCAGGATACAGGAATGTGTCCCCATGAGGGTGTGTTGCTTTCTATGGGTCTATATATTTATGTTAGAGGTAACACTACCTCGATGGGATTTTGCGTGCATGCATGCATTCTTGTATTTATGTTTGAATGAGCTAAAGTGTGTGATCGGCATCGGGTTACTTGGTTATGTGTTTTTCCGTTCTTCTATTTTGTTGTTGTGTGCAGAAATGCAGTTGATCGGGCTTTGTGTGCAGGTATTTGAGCTCTCAGAAAGAAGAATTTGATGGGTCTCTGGGTCTTCCCTTGACCCGCTGGCCTCGTGTTAGAGACCCCGACCCCTTAAGTAAAGCTAATGCTAACAGTGGGATAACCGCCACGTGAAGGGTTGGCCCCCGCTGCCGCAAAGAGGTTTCACCCGGCTGGTGACTCCATGCTAGAAGGTCACGACCAGGAGGTCAAGGGTTCAGCCATCATTGTTATCCTGCCCCCACGCCTTCAACCACCAACACCCCCAACACACCCCTAAACACACCCCCGAACACACCCCCGCTGCTGCATGACATCATAGAACACACAGCCAAGGAGTCTGGAGGAGGAGGGCGGGCCGACAGCGTGGAGACAGAGCTGCTGACAGCTGACACCGGCTAGGCTCGGCCTGAATACGCGCCTCTGTTCAGTAATGAGAAAAATAAGACGACTGCGAGATTTCACCAGTGCTGTCTGACACAATTAGCTGTTCCACATAAAAACTACAAGGTGGATGCTCTGCAGAGGTCAGAGCGAGATGAGCTTTAATCCAGTAGTCTTGTATAACACTTTGTGAGACAAATTAGCCGTTCCAGTAACACATCTGGTAATTATCATGGTGAAACTCAGCAAGCTCAAAGCTCCAGAGCAGCTGACAGCAGAATAAGGGCACACTCACGCCTGTAGTTTGTTTTCTTTGATCTGAATCACGCTGGAGGCCCGTCTCACAAGGCAGGATTATTAAGTTAGCTGGGAAAATAGACTGAGTGAAGCCCAGAGGAGCTATTTTTACTTCAGAAGACTTGATTTAGAGTCTGAGGGGGTTTCTAAATGATCCTCATAATCTAGTAATAGTAAATCTAGTCAACCTAAATGTAGTTATGCTAAATGTGGGATATAGGCCATGGTTTACACTGCCTCTTTACATTCCGAGTCATGCGGACTCACAATCCCTTTATTATTTTGGTAACCCATCGACTTTTAGGATCTAAAGGGGAAATCTAAGCAATTAACTGTTCTAAGCTTTCATTGGATTTTCTTTCATGGTTAAACAAGGAGAAACCTAATGAGCGTGAGTATCAGTTCCGACTGTACCTTGAATTTTCCTGTTCATCCTAATTCAACACACACACCCATCAAAGTAGTTAATCCGAAAGATGATTGCAACAGATGTTTCCAGGTGATCTTTGTACATTTCTTTGGTGCAGACTGTGGTTCAGCTCAAAAGCACTGAACTTAAGAAAGCATCTAAACTGAGCTTCAATTTCTGCAACCGAAATTGACATAAAGTCATCTTAAAGATAAGAAAGAGAACATGTGCCTAGGGACATTTAATATAAAGTCCTTATATACTATAAAGCATATGGGCAAAATATTACAAACTTTCAAGTACGGAAAGCTAGCATCAAATGCTTAGGAAATATCCATCGTCTACATGTTCTTGATGATTTGGATATTAAATCCAAATTCAGGCACTTAAAGACTTTATTTATTTAGGCAATTTTCTTGTAGGCTGCTTGTGATTGGATAGAATTTTGGCTTCAACTTTGGCTTCTCTTTTTGAATCAAAAATAGATGCATACGCATTTGTTGATTTTTGTACATGTAAGGATAGTTTAAGAATCGGTAAGTATTGTATCTGACCTAGAACTGACATTTTTCAACCCCAGCCCTAATGCAAGCATCAGACTACCCATATGCTTTTTTCTCTTGCCTTCTGTGCTCTATTGGTCAACGGACATAATTCCTACACATGACACACACTCACGTTATAATGATTTGAGAGGGAGACGGTCAGACAATGGAGGCCTCTGGGGGCAATCAGATACATTTAGTCCCTTCATTTCCCTCTGCGTTACCCAGGGCAACCCCTGGTTGAATTTGAGGGGTGTGACAGGAGAGATGTGGGGCAGTGAGCACAGATACTGGAGGCTCTGGTGCCCATTGTGTAGCCATCTCAGACAGCCCAGTTCTATTTCTGTCTGCACTCTCATTTTCTTTCTCACTCCACTCAGAGTTAATTTGTTTACTCAGTTTCTTTAATTAATCAGTTCAATGATTTTTTGTTCCCGACTTTCCCGACCCCCTTTTTTTAGGCTCAGCATTCTTTCATTGACAGCAGACGGAACGGAATATGGGTCATTGCATGCAAACAATTTATGCTGTAGCAAAAACTGAATGAGAATAGTGATAGGGCAAAAAAGGAAAATAACAGCACAGGCAAACATCAACGTACTACTTTGTTCCCACATTCTGTTTCCGTGCACAAACAAATCCAAATAAAAGACAGGAAGTAAAAGAGAAAAGGGTAAAGAATGATGCAGAAACTGAAGATAATAAACAACATACCTGAAACATGAACCAGATGTACGTCGCAACTAGTAAAACAATGTGGAGAGAGGCAGGAAACGGCACAAAGAGAAGCACAAAACCAATTGACAAACTACACAAAACCTAAACGGCTCACTAACATGCTACTTGTCTAATCTTGAAGAAAAACTAAACTATCTTGCGACTCTGATCTCTTTTTCATAGCATTTTCCGTCATTTATGTTATCGGTTATAATATGTAATTGCATTTGTAGTAACTAGGAACACACTTTAATGGAAAGCAAAACTGAAAATGAGTGCACCTGAAAAAAAAAAAAGTGCAGGACTACAGTAGGTTTGGTGTTAATAGATTAATATACCCATTGACTTTACTACTTCAAATTAACATTACTTTTTCTAACAGCTGTAGACTGCTTTGAATTTTAATACCAAAACAACCAAAACACTGAGCTGAAAGACTGTAAAATGCTCTTTAGCTCTGACTTGATGATAACGATCTTCCTATCCGTCACCACAAGCAACACCTTTCACATAACACAAAGTAGGCTTTTGTTGATAAACATTTATGTTTTATTGAAGCAGCCGTGGGAAGACAACCTTATAAGATGCGTCCCCAAACTCGACTGCGCAGCTGAACGCACCCTGAATCAGCAAAAGTGAGTCATCGCATTTAATTAGTGATGCAATACCATGAGAGCTAACACACACACACACACACACACACACACACACACACACACACACACACACACACACACACACACACACACACACACACACACACACACACACACACACACACACACACACACACACACACACACACACACACACACACACACACACACACACACACATAATCCCTCCCTCATTAGGTGTATTGTGGGGATGCTGATGTAATGCAAGTTAATCTGTTGGCCTCTGGTTGGCTCGGTGGCCCAGCGGGAGCTCTTTGTGTGGGACATTACCCGGCCCCGCCCCCTGGAGACAGATTCATTAAGATTGACTGATACCCAAGTACCCAGGCCTTTTGTGCATGTGTGTGTGTGTGTGTGTGTTTGTGTGTGAACCAGTATGTCTCAGTTAGTTATACCAGAAACAATGCAATGAAGAGGCCGGCTGTAAAGGCACTGCTTTCTCAGTATGTGCCTGAGAGCACGTAGGCCAGAAATCTTGATTGGCGTGCAATAGTGTGTGTGTGCGTGCATGTGTGTGTGCGTGCGTGCGAGCGTGCGTGTGTGTGCGTGCGTGCGATCGTGCGTGTGTGTGAGAACTTTCTGAAAGTGTGCCACACTCTATCTATGTGAGATTCCGCAGCGTGTTAGAAACCATTGTTGTGGTTTATATCCTGCTGCTGTTGGAAGGGTCAAACAAAAATCAGTTTCACTATGATGTAGAGCATTGACCATCAACTGGTGGCCCGTGGGCCACATCCGGCCCGCCAGACATTATTATCCGGCCCGCACGGTGGGGGTGACTGCAGCATTGGTGGAGTGATTAGTCTGTTCGCCCCCCACTCGTGTCACCTCGAGTTACACGGGTTCGAGCCCCACGCTCATCAAAATCGTTGTCTTGTCGTTTTGCAACAGCGACCGTTTCATTGCAGATAAGGCAAACAGGTGTAGCCTTATTGAACGATGGCATGATGAATGCATATTTATCCGCCCATTCCTCATTAAAACTGCGGTTTTCCACGTCAACTTTACGCTTGAGACCCATTGACAGTGACATTTTTGCGTGCCTGGTAAACAATTTTCTTCCGTTTCCCACCAATCAGGACACGGTATTAATAAAAAGGCTGATTCCTTTCCCTGCCAATCAGGACTGCTTTCAGTTTATTACCCCAGATACAGGCTTATTAGAAAAAAATTAAAATAAAGTGAACATATTAATCAATTAAATATATAATTGATTATGATTTTCATATATATATATATATATATATATATATATATAAATCTCTGGCCCCCAAAAGTGTCTCTTGGATTCATTTAGTTGATGACCTCTGATGTAGAGGAACTCTGATTTCTGGTTACATGTACACTTGTAGTGATAACCAATATGGGTCAGTGATATCTGAGTTAAAAAAATCTTAAATAACCCTACCGACAGTCATATATTCAGATGAGGAAAGGGGCAAAATGCCCCTTAAAATGATCAGAAACTACAGAAAAAATTTCAATAATAATATAAATCTAGCTGTTTATTGTCCGTTGGGCAATGTTATGCTGTTGATTATGTTCTGGCCATTTGTCCATCACATTCGAACGTTTTTTGCAGACCCAAATGGTGATTAAGAATAGTGTGAAAATTGTGAAATCACTGCAGTCATAGGTCTTCCAGTTACCCTTTACTAAATGACAAATACACATTACCGCTGTCAGTTGTCATGAACCCTTATGTTATGTCTTTTCAGTATGTTCAAATGCAACTTTTTTGGCCCAGGCAAAGTGAGGCGTCACACCAGTCAGCTCTGTCAACACTTTCCTGATGTCTGTTATGTGTGTTTGGGCCTTTAACTCCCAAAGCAAGAAACATTTTTTCAGTTCACCAGCACTTATAATCTTATTTACCAATTTCTAAAACATCCGCCAGGCTAAATTTGTGGAGGAAATAAAGAATGCGGAAATTTCCAACTGCAGTTATTTCCAGAACTTCCCATAAACTATGCATAATACTTATAAGACGGCTATTAAGAGCGAAACAAAAGCTTAAATAGAGGAACTTTCTCCTGCTTTCTCTTGAATAAACAAATGAAATGCACAAACAAACGATTGAACACTTGTCTTTTGAACATCAAGAGTGTGCTTATTATTTACTCATGTTTTCACCATTGCATTCAAATCTGGGCTAAAAACACAGTCAAATCGGCAACCATTACTCATTTTCAAGAGTTCCCCTAACATTTAGTTTAAAACCTGATTTATGCATCATAACATTTACACACAAATCCTGCAGATCCAATATTGCCACATTTTTCAAGAAAGAGATACTCATAGGGACTATACAGGAAGTATTTTCATAATTTCATAATTTCACAGCATATCTTTTGAATCATCCAACCTGATTTACAGTAATACAAACAGAGACGTAACAAATATGTAACCATTTAAAAGGATTAACCCTTACAATTCAGCGATCTTTTCTCCCTCATGTACTGTAGCTTTAAGTTTGGTAAAACCTTTTCCTTTAACCTATTCTGTATCGGCTTCATCGGCTTCAATATTCATTATTCTCTCTGTAGTATTCACTAAACACTATATATACCCTAAGTATCTTAACTCTAATAGTGCAGAGAATGTTTAGGTAAAGTATCAACACCACAGTGTAAAAATCTACTCTACTCAAAATGTAACATTATTAAAGATGCCTTACCAGCTAAATCTTCTGAAATGTAGTGCAGAAGAAGCATAAAGTGCAGTTGCTTTAAATAGAAACATAAACAAAAAAATAATATTAGAAATAGATAAATAAGTAATGTATTTATTTAAGTACCTCAAGGCTATACTTAATCAAATAACTTTAACGTTCCCGTTCAGATAAACAGTGAAGCCGTCATTTCTAGCTCTATATATAATCAAATCATGAAAAAACAGTAAATACTAACCATATTTGGTGCAGTGACAAAGCACCACATGACATTTTTTTTTTAAATCACCAAGTCTCTCGGCCTAGTCATAGTCAGCCCGTGTCCCTTCAACCCTCCAGATCAAAAATAGGAGAGGGATTATTTGTGGGCCGGTGTGGTTTTAGTGTGTGAGATGGAGTGTGTGTTTGCTCCCCTGTGCAGCCAGAGCAGCAGTGGCGCACTTAGCGTGGGCTTTAAATAGCTAACTCAAATAAAGTGAGAGAAGGCCGGGGATCAGAGGCTGAGAGGGACTCTGTGTGGGAGGCATTCCCGAACAGGAAGCCGGCCTTTGGATTTCCAAACAGCTTTTCGTGGGGCGAGCAATGCCAGGAATGTGATGTCGTCCAGCGGCGGCTGTGAAAACCGCCAGGCCACCGGGTGCTGGTGGGTCGCCTGACAGGAAGTGCAGCAGGAAGTGCAAGCAGAGGACAAAATGGCGGCAGGTGACTCAGCAGAGAGAGGACAGGAGCCAAACTGAAGGTTATTACCCAGAGCAAACTCTCTCTGAGTAATCTGTGAAACGGAAGACAACTCCCCCTATACCAAAGAGCCTCTTTCTCACCGACTAACCGCTATTCCACACTTTGCCTCCTTTTTTACACACTGTGTTACATTTCTATTCTCTATTCTTTCGCATCCTTTTTACCTTTTGACGGCCTTCTTTGTGTGCAGGCTGTGGGAAACTTTCCCGCGATGGTGAGGTCATCCACCACCGACATCACCCCCAGCCCCCACTCAGACACTCACACACACACCATCAGTGCAACCCCCCCCTCTCAACCTACCATGCTGTCCCCCTTTCTCCCAGGCCAGGCAGGACTGGGATGTGTCCCCACGTCTCTGTCCCACTTCCAGTTCCTCAGCTCCCTCCACAGAGCCTGAATAGAGCCTCATTCAAACCTGGTATCTGATGATCTGGCCTCTAAAAAGTCTCAAGCAGCATACAGAAGCTGGAGACAGACAGATCAGCAGATGTCCGAGGCACCTGGAGGCCTACTCGGCATTTAAACCACCTTTTTTCGGTCATGTGCACACCCTCGGATGTTCTTTTTCTCAAACGCACACAATGGCTTGGACACACTTTGACGGTGCCAAGTTTATTCAAGAGGGTGGTTCTTACTGCATGTGTCAACCTGCTCCATTAGCAACTGTTTCTTGCTATACAAATGTGGTTATAGAGGAGAGAAAGAAAATAAGTGCCGTAAAATCAGAAACTGAGTATTTGTTGAATACTTCTAGTTCTGTGCATTTGAGAGCTCAACCCATCCATACTTATATTCAGAGTAAAGTGGGAAGTTTGGTGGCTGCTTACTGCCATCTATTGGCAAAACGGTTATCTACAACTTTTTACCTTAAAAGGTCAGTTTATTGCATGATCATGAAACGGCATATTGCAGATACAGGAAGTTTAAGTGTTACTTGTTAATTATTTGTTTTGAACTTGCATGATTTAACAAAAGACCAAAACCACCAATTCATCTGCTAACAAGTATTGTGTAAGTATCGAAGTCTGAGCTGCTTCTTCTGTGCCATAGAGCTCAGTTGTTGTCCAAATACTTTTAAACACAACAATGAGCAAGATGACAAGTGACATCCTAACCTCGAACACACAAAATGTACTTTATTTGCACCAAATGTGGATTTATCCACTGCTCAAAATAGTCCTTAACAAATGCACTTTTACTTCTGTCTTGCTAAGACAATTACCAACACCTCGATTCACCTGAAAAATTCCCATTTTTCATTGCTCTCTCTTGATGTCCTCCTGGGGTGACAACTCTCACACTTTTTCCATGATTCATGACAAATCGTTCACCTTTTTCTCCTCTTCATAATCCTTAAACGTTTTCTGGCACTGTACAGCACCAATAAAACTATGACTCTAAAGTCTACTTTCTCAAACTGGACATCAATACACCTGTTATTAGTTTCCGCTTTGGTTGGAAAATCCTCCGTATTTTTGGGGTCACAAGGTTGGCAAGTATGGCTACCCATGCCAGTAAGCCGTTGTGTTTTTCATTTTTTCAACCCTAACCCTAACTCACTGAACTCTTCCTGTATGCCTGGACTGCATGTTGATCCTTCACTTGTTGCCTTGTTGCACTCACCTGCATGACAGATTGCCACCGACAGGTTAGGGATATTGGCTTACACATTGTTTTGTTTTTTTGTCGAGTTTTTTATATAAAAAAATTAACACAAAACAACACAATCCCCGTCCTTTAAAAAAGTAACTCAAATAAAAATGTTCTCATTAGAAAACTTTACAAAGTTTAAAAGGGTGCCATTATCCTTCATTGTATCATAGGGCAAGAACATTTGTTGAACCACTATCTCAAAAATCCTGGACTAACCCTTTTTCAGTTTGAATGTAGCATACAGTGTTTTGGATCCTTCGTGAATTCAACAATTTTTTTTATGTTGCCCTGAACCTAAAACATCTATTTTGAGTCATTAAGTTATTAATTAACTACTAACATACTTAAAATATGTTTGTCATGAATCAAAATAAAAAATGATCACTGAAATAATACATAGGCAAAAACAAAGTGTTATCTGATTCGTTTCGGTTACTGTCAACTTTCATTCATAAAATCAGTTAAACAAGATGACTGATAAATAAAAGAAGCTGTGAATGGAAAGAAATACTGAGGTGAACTGTTGTGTTAGACATTTCTCACAGTGACTGTATTTATTCTCTTATTAGAGAAAATCTGAATATACTTTTAATGGCACAATAAATCTGTATTCGAGTTACTGTGAAGGGAACATTTTGACATCTATATTAATAATACAAGTATACATACACGGGCAGTTTACATAACTCACTGGTATGTAAAATACTACAACAATATGTGACATAGATTCTGAGGTTCACTGCCTTAAACCCTAATGTACAGTATGTTAATATACAAAAATATATGACAAGTATATTTAGGAAAATGAAAGACTTTCACAAATCTGTAAAAAGCGATAAATACTATAAACACAACTCAAAATTCCATCTTAAGTACAAGGCGACCAACTTCGTAATGTGAGAGAATAGTTGGTTTTCTTTTAACAAATTAAAATGGACCGGTGGTTTGTACAAAAATGACTTTAAAACCTGATATACACATTTTTAACAAAAATTAACGCTTTTAGAATTATACCCTTGATTAAAATATGTGTTAATGGGAAGAATATCTGATATTCACCAATGGGCAAAGTCAGTGTTATATGGTACATTTGAAGATACAGGTCAGATAAAGGGGTCAGGATCTGACTTGTATATTAGATCCTCTGGGAAAGAATGTATGGGTTTATACAAAAGTAGTAAAAAGGTCCAATGATGCATCTTGAAGTAGTTACAGCCTCCTTCTGAAAAGTTTAACTTTTTAAATGGCCGTCTCGGCTCCCTCTGGTGGCGGCATCCTGTGGTGCAGTCAGTACAAAATACACGTGTTTTCTGCAGGATGGACCAAATGGAGTCAGTGGGTTCATAGTTGTTGGCTATTCTTTTTCGATATCCAACCACATGATTTTGAGTTTGGATGTTGATCCCCAGTCCAGGCTCTCCTGTCTCCTCACTTCTTATGTGAGCCAATCATGACTTTTGAGACAAAGTTGACGATAGCGCTGGCCGGCTGCTCTGGGTCGTGTTCAGCAAACAGATGGCACACATTTTCAGTCTCGCTCTGAGCTTTCCTGGCTACAAAGCCAAAGATCCTGGAAGAAAGGGACAGAGAAGGACAAGACTATTTATACAAGAGCTTAACTCTTGTCTTAAATTACAATCGTGAGCAGGTAGAAGTGCAGAGTCTTGCTTAAATGTGTGAAATTGTTGTAGGTTTGGAGTTTCCTTTTTGAAAAAATAAAACCTCTCATAACCTTCATCCATCAAAAGACCATTCTCCATCCAGATTCTCAGTAAGTTGAGAGACATATTTTTGTTGAAATACAGCTATAGGTTTGAGTTTTGTGGAACCCTTATGATCTTTGCTTCACGTCATTCCCCATGTATCTCTATTCTGTCACCTCTGTACTGTTGACTCAATTAGAATTAGAATACTTTTAATATTTATAACTTTTAATAACTTACCTTAAAAAAAGACTGTGTAGCTATTGAGATTCTGTGTGGTAAACCTCTGATGTAACATTATCAAACAGTCTCAGCACTGGCCAATTTCCATGGAACCAAGATAAACCTCTTTATAGTCTATTTATATAATAGCGGTACTTAATGCATCTATTGGTTGCATGTTCTTTTTGTCTTCCTGCAACCCCTGAGACGACTCTATGCCATGATTTAGTAGTTGTATCAGTTGAGTGAAGATGTAACTTTCCTTGTATTTAATCAAGATACTGTCAAGACAATGTTTAATACAATCTTGTAGAGCGCAATAAAAGAGACAATAACCGAGTTAAGAACATGAACTTACTTTGCAGTAGAAGCGCTGCCTCTTGTCCATCTGTTTGGGACAGAATAACATTAGAATAACACACACGTTATGACACTGTCAGTAGGGCTGTAACGATACACTAATCTCACGATACGATACGATACACGATATTGAGCTCACGATACGATATATATCACGATATTCAGCCAACGATACGATCCGATACGATTCGATATAATTCGATACACTTACATCATTTTCTGAAAGATTTTAAAGGGACAGTGTGATTTTGGTGACATCTTGTGAGTGTTCCATTGACTTGGATTGAATTAATTCAACTGAAAACTGAAAGCATCAATTATACAATATATGGCTCTGACTAGACAGAGAGTCTACAGCTTGCAAATGCTGGACAAAATGACTCAAAAGATGTGGTGAGAAAATTTGTTTCATTTGAGTTATTAATTTAAACTTTTTGTCTAAGAGATGTTGATTTGAAACCGTTGTTACATACAGTTACGGCATTTCCTGTTTCTGCCAGAGAGAGGGGAGGCCGTCTCAAAGCTTGCTGCTGTATTTACTCCCTCCATCTGACAGGAGGGAGCCTCGTTGAGCTGCGAGTGTGGCTACAGACGGAGTTCACTCCGTCGAGGAAGTGGTTTGGGATTGGGACGATATCTCCGGCGGGAGAGAAGACCCTCTCCAGTGTGGTTAATGTTTGCCGCCATTCTCCTGAACCGCTTCGCATTCACTGCGAGAAGAAGACACCGGCGTCTGTGTATCTAGAAATGCTCTACAGCGACACTAGCGGCTCGGCTGGCTGACGTAACCGTTCTTCATGCAAAGCGAACGAGGGGGAATGGGCAGCGAGCAGAGTGCCGGGCGGAACACGGGGGATTTGAATGGGAGTTAATGTATCGATACCCGCGGCTGAAATATCGATACTTTCTCGGGAAACAAAATATCGATATATATCGCAGGATCGATTAAATTGCACAGCCCTAAGCAGGACTAGGAACTAATAATCACATTCCAATTTATTTCAAAATCGGCATTCATCTTATAAACTGATACAGTCAACATCATGATATGTATAGCCCTTCTCCCTCATAGATAAAACGGCATAAAAGTGCAGCGAATAAAGTAACATTTAGGCCAGTATTTATTTCAAAGTACCAATGCTTATAATGTGGTGATTTTGGTCTATATCCTTATTAGAAAAATCAGTTTGCGAAGTATAAATTGATTAGGCATGATACACAACAAGCAGGATCTGTTTGGTTATGAAGTTGATGCCACCTTGAAGAATACAGCAATCTGGTTCCAAAAATGTATAAAAGGATTTTCTCTCATTTAAGAATATTGAATCATTTTAAATATGTGAATTCCTTCCTCTTAAATGTTCTCCTTTAATCTCAACGTTTTTTCTCACATATTTACAGGATTCATCTTGGAAATGTGGCCCCCCTCTCTCAGCTCTGTGATTAAGCCTTTCATAGATAGAAGCTAATGTTAAATATATATTTTCTTTCATCAACTTAAAATGAATAACCACTTCTTTGCAACTGTTTTCCAAAGTGATGTAGAGGTAGCTTTCAGCAGGAATGTGTATCACTGTGTGTTTTCAATGTGGCTTTTAATAAAACCACTTATTGAGAGGATTGTGGAGCATAGTAGTAGCAATATGCTCATTCCAATGGTTTCTTTAAGAATATACAGTACACCAATATGGAAAATATTGTTGGACTTCTTGTCACTGAATACTCACTTCCTGCCCTGCGGGTCCAGAGAACAGAAGATGACCGTGTTGACAGCATAATGTCTCCTGAAGAACAACCTGCAGGAACAAACAGACAATCTGTGTTAACATGTGGCCTCACGTCTGTATCTGTCTGTGTTCTGTCCGCACTAACACTCACTTCCTCTGGTTGTCAGTGAGCGTGATTCCCTGTGCCGACACTTTGAAGTGGACGACGGTGGAAGGCGGAGGGGGGTCCATGGAGAGCGTCATCATGGCTGCCTTCTGAACCGCCTGATGTCCCGTCAGAGACTCCAGCTCCACGGAGCCCAGGTACCATACGTTACACGCTGCACACGATATGAAGAGACAGCTCAATAAATATACAGCTTGAGTTATCGTCTAGTTGTTTGCTCACTGACACAAAACAAAGGTGCATTTTGTTGCAAATATGAACTTCATTGAGGTTCCAAATGAGGAGGGTGTGTGTTCATAACAAGTCAAACAGATTTGTATACACATGTGGTGTCTGTTCCGTACCTGCTCCCTGTTTGAGGAGCTCGGCTGCTGAGTTTGTCGCTGTCTGTGCAGGTGAGTCCGTCAGGTCCTCCACAGGGTCTGAGAACAACATCACACAAAGATTACTCACCAAGAAACACACAAATTACATCTGTATGCAATCAATGCATTTGTACCAGGCAGTCTCTCTCTTAGACACATACACATACATACGGACACAAAAAGTATCTGGAATGGCCTATCACAAAGTAAAGTGAAACTAAAGTCACACATTTGACTACATACTGTAAGTAAGGTGTCCTACTTTCAATTATACATATAATTATCTGTAAATCACATGTTAATAAAAAAAAGCTTCTGCTTTTCTGTATTGAAACCCAATATCTATTTGCTTTGAGACGTGGCATTGTGTGTGTAGCAGTAAACTGTGTGTGAAAACTATGCTGCTCTCTTTTTATGCTTTAATTTTTGTGTTTGTGGCTGTAGCTGCTGTGGTTTCATATTGTTTGAACATCTCTAGTTGCCTTGTGGATCCTTTATTGATTTAGTGCCAGGTTGTTTAAGTTGTGTGGCTTCATAATGCTAGTTGCACCCACTGTGGTGTCCCTAGCTCTTTTTGTGTTTTGTTCTTTTTTTAAATGTATTCTCGTGAGGGGGGAATAGAGGTTGTATATTCATAATTGATAGATTGATCAAGGGTTTCCTTGCTTAAGTTGTTCCACGTTTTAATTTAATCCAGTTTAAATACAAAATGTAAAGCAGAAACACTACATTTTAACTGACAACTTTTTAAATGTGTTCTACTAGTCCAACACTGTCCATCGCTGGTCCTATAAAACAATTATTGGTCTTCAATATACCAACTATTAATTTTAACATGTAAAAATATGATACATGATAATATGAAGATTTTTGGCACTCAATGGGACTCTGAGCGCTCCTCTTAAAAGTGATGCTGGAGGTTGATACCTAGCTCTCCTTCCACACACACATACACACACACACACACACACATACACACACACACACACACACACACACACACACACACACACACACACACACACACACACACACACACACACACACACACACACACATACACATACACATACACATACACATACACATACACATACACATACACACACACACACACACACACACACACACAGCTTACCGCTGTCAGGCAGGATGAGTTTGCAAGGCAGAGCCAGCGGTGTGATGGAGTGCTGACACACCAGAGCTGTGAGACTTCCTGTGAAGAAAAATAATACATACATTCACAACAATTTTACAAACAGCACCAAATCCAGACTGATGAATGAAGGAGCCAGCTGCACCTATTCTTTTTGACCAATAGAGGGTGGCACAGGAAACACATAATAACTCTATAGTACTATTTTACTATAATAACCCCAGTAGGTCCAGCCTGGTAAATAATTAACAGAAGCAGGAAGCAAACTGATCAGGGGAATGACACACTGTGCTGACATCACAAAGTCAGCCATGATTTAATTGATTGTACTGATTGTATTGATTGTGCCATGAGTACAACAATCCTGGGCGTTGGTTGGTGGAAAGCTCTGATACCTTATTGTAACCATTGCTTTTTGATGCCATTTCTGCTTTTCCTACAAAAGATTGTAGAAAATATTGTTATGCTTACTCTTCTTTATATGACCGCGGTAGTTACAGCTAACTTTGAACATGAACATGATTAACTGTTATCCAATGCAGCAGAGAAAACTAACAGTAAGCATTTGTGACTCCTGGAGCAGCTTCAACATTACATAGACCCTTCTTTATTACTGAAATCTATATACATGAATTCCAAATATACAGTAGTACACATACATATGCAATACATACAGTATTAACACAACAACAATTGTACTTGTTAACTTTACTTTGCCACAATGAAACTGTTTGGATTAAATTACTTTCATATTTCATAATCATGAAACCAAGACTATGTCATAAAAGTAGCTATTACTAATTTGTCCTTCGATTCATTTGTTAAGCCAAAAAGAGACCATTACTTATTTTATCAACAGGCATCTTTTAAAATGTGTAACAAATACAAATGTATTGCTATGTTACTGTCAATATGAAAAAGAAAGCGGCACCAAAAGTGAGAAATCAGCTCACCGAAGTACGGCTCGTTGGGACAGCCCTTGAGACGAACTCCTTTCTGCGTGCACTCTATCAGGAAGTGTCTCACCAGCTCAGTAGACAGGTCCCCTGCTTTAGAGACGCAGAGCACATATCAGTATATTGTACTTTGATTTGGTTTATTTGCATTCATATGTCACAGACTGATAGATGGAGCGCTATGGAAATATAAACTTGACAAATCATGTCTGTGAAAAAAGAAAGAAGCATATAATTCCTTTTAAATCAACCTTATATATGTGGCTCAGAAAATCTATTTTAGAGAAAATAAAATCACATTGTTTAACATATAATAATATCACTGAAAATAGTCACTTTAACATGTCACCTAAATGAAATGGAAGGTGCTTTATGCTAATATGTACTAATAGGTGCTAAACTCCTTGCTAGAACTTTTGAGATTTTTTTTATTTCACAAAAAGTTTTTATATGGATAGAAATCTCGTTATTGTGCATAGAGATTTCCATTCAAGCAGTACATAATTGTTCCTAGTAGAAGGCAGTTTCGTGGCTGCAGGGATCCAGAGAAAAGTTAGGTTGTGACTTTTTTAGCCCACCTTTCTTACTCTGTTGTAAGATAGACGGAGGTGGCGTGGCCACCTTCATGGCCAATCCGTATGCCCCGCGAAACGAATGGCTGTCTCTGACAATGAACGAGCCCGGCTCTTTGTCCTTCAGCACGGCGATGGCTGTTTAGTAGGTCAACCGGGGGAGGAAACACAAATGAGCTAAAGTTAGAAACATCATGTTCATATTGGACAAGGAGCTTTGCACAAGGGCCGTTTTATCTGCTTTAAAGCGTCCGTCCAACACCAATATTTACCTTGGTCTCTGGAGATACCGGGCTTGTACCAGAACTTGGAAGTGTCCTGAACAAACTTCACAGTGTCCTGCTTACTGCCAAAGTCTGCGAGAATCAGATACAGACTTATGTTTCAGACTGGCATTGGCCCAAGTACAACAAAGCCACACAAGACTAAAACTAAAAAAGTGCCTGGTTAAGAAGTCAGTACATATCAACAAAAGACGTATTGTCCCTCTACCATCATTATTTTTAACCTGTTTTGTTAATTGTACTTAAAGCACTAAATCTGTTTTAAAATCCAACTTGTAGCTCCATTAGGAATACCCCTGTTACTTATAATAACCCATATACTTAGCTGGAAGCAGTAGAGAATTTCTTTCGGTTATTCACAAAATACCAAATGTTGTTTTCCAAAATATTAAAACTATATTTTTAATTTCAATTATTAATGTTTACGGTCAATTTCACCTATTTCCATTGTATTGGGATGGCAACATAAGTTTAGTGCCTACCCATTTTTTATATCGATGCACTAAAACAGTTAAAAACATTTATAGTATTAAAAAATAAATATAAAGAATATTGAAAATAATTAAAAACAAGCCATAAAGGTTGAATAATAAGGGAAACTGAAGAATTAACTGAAATTGGTCAATGCTTGATGTTTTCACTCATAAATAATCAAATGAACATCAAGGAAAGAGACATTAGGACAACCATCTGAGACAGTGTACCTGCTCCTGGGGACGGCGCCCCACTGAGTCCTCGGAGGGGGTCGGGGGTCATTAAAGATGAGAAAGGGATGCTGAGACTGCTGCCACTATGAGGGCTGGAAAACCCGCTCAGAGAGGGGGAGCAGGAGCCAAGCTCTCCCCCCTCACCCACTCTCCTCTTCTCAGGCAGCAGCGGAGGGAGGCCCCCGTCTTCCCCGAAGTTCAGACTCCCAAGGCCCTCCATGGCCTGTATCAGGCTGTGTTCCAGACTGCCGTTCCCCAACAACGAGGACAAGTCCATGCTGTCTGTCTCTGTGCGGACCCCCGGACCTCCACCCAGGCCTCTCAGAGCCCCCCGGGGAGAGCTGTGGGCGTTGGGAGTGCTGAGGGAGAGAGGGGGTGAGGGCTGGGGGGGATACGGGGAGTTCAGGGAGTTTGGAGTCCGGTCGTGCCACACAGGAGGAGTGGAGCTGCCGGACAGAAAGGGGAGGAAATAATCACGTATCAAAATGTCAACAAATCTATAATTATGGCAATACCTACATGACAACATTACAAATCTACTCTAAAGATATACAAAATGTACACAAATTTAACATTTATGAGCATGAAGTATAAAAGCCTCTCATTATCGGATGAGTTGTAATGATATTTTTACATTATTGCGGCCACTATTTCATATTCTAATGCAATACACAGTACCGTTACACTCCAATAACAGGGTGAGTACCTGTCTGATGTCATGGAGCACATGGAGCCAAAAATCCTCTGACAGGAAGCAGGAGTGACCGACACCTCTGATCTGAACAGCTCTCCCTCTGCGGAGCCGCCGGTGTGGCTTATACTGTCCAGGAAACTCCGGGAGTCTGATAAAACGACACAAGAAAAATAATGTCACACGTACTTTAAAACCCCAGGATGTGACTTTGTTATATGAACTATAATAACTTCCATATACACTAACAGGCACTTGGGCTTGCTTTGTTGGGACCGACTCTTGTTCCAAATATGAAAACATCAATGTATAATAGCGATGTAGAAACCAACTTGTTATTTTTGACAGAGATGAGGAAATGTTCTTGCCCTGGCAGCAAGTAGTTATCTCTGGCATCAAGTAAAACCGTTTTTTTAAAAAATATAAAATATTGCAAACAATGGACATTATTATAAAATAGGTTTTGGGGTCGCCTTTACCTATTCATGTTAAAGGACTTTTTTGTATCAGAATTGCGACGGTTTTCTTATAACACCTTTTCCTCAAAACCTCCACTTTTCTTTACCCTAAACTTTAAGAATGCCTTGTACAAACTGCATAATAGTCATGACAGTAAAGCAGAGATTGACAGTGTACAATAAGAGTAGGGGTGTGTGTGGTGTGTTGGTAGGGGGGGAGCACTCCAAACATCCCAATATGACATCCTGACATTCTGACAACACAGTGTGTCATTCAGCAAACACGAGGGCAGGCCTCCTCAGGCCACAGACGGCCCTGTGAAGTACGATGAGTCACCGTGTAAAGAGTCAGTCATTATAAAGAACTCCTTGTTCAGCAGGCTCTCTGCACCCCCCCACCCCTCTTCCGCTCCTTCCCTTCATTCAGCCACTCTGGGATGGAGGAATTTGGACTCCAGCTTTGTATGTGATCATGTTGGACGAGACACATCATCTCAAGTGGAATTCAAAATCACTCATTAACGAATTTGAAGAATGTTTGAACGTTGTATGAAGCTTCAGCAAAACAAACACATATCATACACACCCATATATAAAGTGGAATTTTACTAATACAATCTAAAAGTAAGAGCTCCTACAAAAGTTACATGTCCTAACCATGTTTGAAAGGAAGTGTACTTAATCGCAATACATTTTTGAGTAACTTAAGTATTTCTGTTGTTGGACTCTTGGCCTTTTTTTTTGTTTTTGATTTTCCAATTCCTGTAGTGTTAAAAAAGTAGTTTTTGCATGTAAATGATTTGCAAGGGCTAGAACCCCAAAGGTCCCTCCAGAGGGAGTTTCTCTCCCACACAAATTCCCGACCTGCCTGAAATGCCTGAATTGGACCCCTTTGTTTACTTCCGTAACATTACATTGCATTTAGCTGACGCTTTTATCCAAAGCGACTTACAATAAGTGCGTTCGACCAACAAGATACAAACTTGAAGAAAACAGAATCATATAAGTAGATCAGGTTTCATAGAGCTAAAACATTTCAAGTGCTACTCAACTTTAGATAAGCCAGTCCTTTATTAGTATATAAGTGCTTTGTTAGTAATTCTATCGCTCGAAGTGGAGTCTAAAGAGATGAGTTTTCAGTCTGCGCCAGAAGATGTGCAAGCTATCTGCTGTTCTGATTTCAATGGGGAGCTTATTCCACCATTTTGGAGCCAGGATAGCAAACCCACGTGTTTTTGCTGATGGGAACTTGGGTCCCCCTCGCAGTGCGGGTGCAGCGAGCTGTTTGGTTGATGCAGAGCGGAGTGCACGTGCTGGGGTGTACAGTTTAACCATGTCCTGGATGTAGGAAGGGCCAGATCCATTCGCAGCATGGTATGCAAGTACCATTGTCTTGAAGTGGATTCTAGCAGTTACCGGAAGCCAGTGAAGGGAGCGGAGGAGCGGCGTGGTGTGGGAAAATTTAGGAAGGTTGAAGACCAGACGAGCCGCTGCATTCTGGATGAGCTGCAGAGGTCGGATGGCACATGCAGGTAGACTAGCCAGGAGGGAGTTGCAGTAGTCTAGGCGTGAGATGACGAGAGCCTGGACCAGAACCTGCATCGCTTTCTGGGTCAAGTGGGGACGTATCCTCCTGATGTTGTAAAGCGTGTATATGCAGCAGCGGGTTGTAGCAGCAATGTTTGCAGTGAAGGACAGTTTGTTATCTAGGGTCACACCCAGATTCCTTGCAGTCTGAGTCGGGGAAACAATAGAGGTGCCGATGTTGATTGTTAGGTCAAGAGTTTGACAATCTTTTCCCGGAAGGAATAGCAGTTCAGTCTTGTCAAGGTTGAGCTTGAGGTGGTGAGCAGACATCACTGAGAGATGTTCGCTAGACAAGCAGAGATGTGTGCGACGACCTTGGTCTCTGAGCGGGGAAAGGACAGAATGAATTGGGTGTCGTCAGCGTAGCAGTGGTATGAAAAACCATGCGGGCTAATGACAGATCCGAGCGAGTTTGTGTACAAGGAGAAGAGGAGGGGACCAAGAACAGAGCCCTGAGGGACCCCTGTAGTTAATTGACATAGAGATATTATTATGTAACACTTGTGCTACTTTTGGCTAGTGTTCCAACACATTGTAAATAATTAAGCGGCGGAACATCTCTATGTGGTTGACCAATTATAACAGCGCTGGCCAGCTAACCAATCAGAGCAGACTGGGCTCTGGTTTCAGACAGAGGGTGAAAAGAGATGCTGCAGCACAGGCAGTATGAGAAAAACAAAGAGCTTTTTGAACATTAAAGCATGTAAACATGTAGAGGACTAAAATACAAATATGAACCGTGACATACTGTAATAGGGCACCTTTAAGTATTTCCATTCTTGAACCCTACTACTTTTCAGTACATTTTACTTCACTATATGTAGTGAAAACTGTGTGACGTGTATTGTGTAGTCACCTGTCACTTTGCAGATTTACATATAAAACCTAATTAAATTCATCATTCATCATTCAAATGAGCTGCTCGACCGTATACAACATTGAAATTAAGTTTTCATGCTTTTGCTTAAATTATAACATATGATATAAATAATTTAAATGGGACATTTTACTATTATTATTTAACTACACTTTTTTTGCATAATGTTTGTTCTTGACTGTATGAACACATATTCTGTGATGAAAATGTAAAACTCAAGCCCTTAACTTGTAATGGAGCATGTTAAACTTGTGATTTTGGTCCTTATATTTAAGTAAGGGATTTGAATACTTCCTCCATCACCCGCAGAGTGTTTAGGGTTTAACGTGAGGTTCCCACGGCTGGATGTTACCTCACACACATTTCTATAATTCCAGCATTATGTACGCTGTACCAGATATCCATAAGTGTGAACTGACAGGCAGCTGCTGTTAGCAGGACACATTCAACATACCGAACATGATGTCTTGTTTGTTCGGTGTCTGTCAACATTTACATGTATGTACCAGCACACAGAATATTACCCTTATTTTTAAAGGAAATATTTCAAATAAAAAGTTACTTTCTTTCGTCAATTTGGCCAAAGTTACTTTTGGTCAAACACGTATTTGGCTCTACTAGGACAAGCAACGACATTAAATGCTGCAGTCATGTTAATGCGGAAGGGTCCATTCTCCAAAATGTGTACTTTTTCCTTTGACATGTGATAATATCTAGATCTTCTAGACTCCTAAACCTGAATTATGATTGCAGTTTTTTTGCTAGTGTAGGACTTTAAAAAAAATATATATTGATGTATTATTTTGCTACTTTTACTTTCACTGATTACAGTAGCAATCCTTGGCAATACTTTCTCAAAACACGTTTACAGTATTAAGCCGAATATATATATACACATTTAACAACTTTGGTCCATTTATGCATAATTCTGCATTTTCATATATTTTAGCATCAGTGATGATTGATTTGTTGGTTTATTGCCCTCTGATACCCCACATGGTGCATCTGGTACACCTCACACTCCAGTCCACACTCAACTTGAACTCTTAATGGTTAAAGGTCAAGAGGGCAGACAAGTTTAGACCTAAAACTTTCGGATTCGCCTACTTATCTGCACATCTCAGTAAACAAAACAAAAAACAGTTTTAGTTGTTGTTGCTGCTAGAAAAAAACAAACACAAATGAGAGCAATGCACTGGGGATTCCTCAAACATTCCCACAGTCCGTCAGTTTTCCACTCTCAGGAGGATTCCCAGAAAGCAGCCGAGCTTCGTCTATCTCTTTTCCCACGGCCGATTCTCCGTGCTGAGGTTTGCCACATCTGCTGCTGCACAGCTCATCCCTGCTCATCCATTTAATGAAAGAGCAGCCCACACTGTGGCAACACCGGCTGACCCCACCCCGACCTCTGACCTCAGACCAGACTCTGCTCTGTGAGGCTCCACTGGTCATTATAACACCCTCAGACACCTTTCACACCGCGTTTCCACACTGCACAGTATCCATAGCTACTCACTTAGGGATGGACGTGTACTAATGAAGAAACCTGGAGAGGACATTCCCTGCTCAGTGTGAAACAGATGGAGCAACAGCAAATCAATCAATTTTGCAGAGAAACAAAAACAACCATAAGAAAAAAAATGTTAGACTCCATTCCAAAGTAAGAGCTATCTCTCTCAAACTATCTGTGTATTGATATTCAATATCAGGTACCAAATTAAATCTCCTTGTGGCAACTACTATCATAACCTAAAGCTGGCATGTGACATGTGACATGTGACTGGGAAAACATATCCACATATAAGTACCCAGATGACTAAGACTACATCATTTGTTGGTGCTTCCAAAGCAGTCAGACTTTTTCTGATCATACTAATCCATGATTAGAGTTTGGTTGGGGTTTGGCTTAAAAACATCCTGATATTGTTATCGGGAATCTTCTGAAACGAATGATGCTGACAGTTATGTGGCCAAGTCCTTTTTTGTGCCGAATATTTGTATTGAGTTAAATATAAAAACATACATGCAAACATGTAAGTAGACTGCAAAGAAAAAAAAGTTTTAAATAACTCCAGCAACTATTATCTTCTAACCATTTCAAGTGTATTTCCCCTTCAGTTTTCCCAACAGTGTTTTCCTGTCCATTGTTTGAGCACAGCTCCAAATGAGCACAAAGCCTCTTCAGTTTGAGTCGAACCGTGCAAAACCAATTCCAGATGCCAGATGGCACAGACCTACGTGGGCACGACTGCCAACCTCCTCCAGCCAATGACCCCCCCCCTCAAAACACAAACACACTTTCCTGATCAAAGAGTGACACTTATATGGCTTAAACTGTGTGCATACCTTCATGCTTTGTACGGAAATAATCCCATTAATCAATAAAACCAACGAGAGGTTATCTGGAGCTAACATTCCTCTTCATGTTTCCCAATTCAAACCATGCTGCTGTTTCATAAGTAGAATGGTATGAAAGGCAAGTGGAATAAACACAGAAAGATTACAAACATACAGCCGTCACATTTTCAGGGCAGCTAAAGAGCCTATGTTGTGTTGTGACAAAGAAACACTTCTCCTTTATTCCTTCCACTCACGCATCCAAACATTTACTCCCTGAGCAGCATCTCATTAGACAGAGGGGTGAGCCTACACACATGCATACACACAGAGATGCATGTGGAGTTATGCAGGACAACAGTGGGTTTACAAACTCCCTGCTGACCACAGGAATGTGAGTGCAACACACACACACACACACACACACACACACACACACACACACACACACACACACACACACACACACACACACACACACACACACACACACACACACACACACAGGTCTGTAGGTCTACGGCGTGTTACAGCTGCTCACAGCGATCACAGGCCGCAGTTCCTCAGGGGGATGAAGGGAAAAGGGAATGTAAGAGCAACTCTGAGAGGAAACAGGAACGCAGTGAGGAGGAGGACACCTGCTGTGATCCTGAGGCACACTGAAAGTCAATATTTTTAAGTAAGAATGAATCTTAAAAATGTTTCAGGCTAAAACGAAGTAACTGTAAGTCAAAAAGACGGATATGATCCAAACTCTAAGAGACATATATCATTGAAAGACTAAGCTTTATTTAAAGTTCAACTTCTCTATATTGTAATATTAGATATGTGAAAAAAAGCAAACAATTTCTGGGATCAGAAAGAGGAAACTCTAGGTTTCAAAATGAGGCCAGGTATTTGCGATGTTCTTAACAACAGCGTTTTTCTTTATTCTATAAATGTTGTGGCCAAGTCTGGTGTGGTAGACAACATCCTTTACTAGTACATTTCTTAAAAACAGCATACATTGTTGACACTTCCAGCAGCCACAATGCAACATACCTATCCCATAAGACTCATGTATGTGTCCACCAGATGAATATAAGTGCATTTATACTCCCTCGTTTTTGCTCTGTTTTGGTCTCAACCACCAACACATCTAGCTTTTTGCTAGGGCACAGTTTGTTGCCGGGCAGGTAGACACAAGTGCACAGAGAGATTGATGGGACTGAACTACGAAATAAATGTTTAGTAAGAACCAAAACTACGAGTTAAAAGAGGCTTTAAAGCTCAGTATAGCTGTAGATTTTGATATAATTCTCTGTGGTCGACCACTTTTATATATCAGTTCTCTGCTCCTTTGATACAAAAGATGTTAATAGGTAAAGCTTTAAATCGTTTTGAGTGAGCATGTGCAGCTCTTTCCCTGGTATCCCTTGGCGCTGCATCAGAATGCGATCAGTTGTCTCCCTCCTTCGTTAAAAATCAATCAGCCTCAGACCCTGCTGTGTCTCGCCTCCTCCCCCTATTCAGAAGAATTTTCTGTAGCAGAGTACCAACTAGTAGGCGGTCATCTGTAAATCAGATTCCTCTGCTCTTTCTGGGTGTGTGGACGGACAGCTTTGTCGACTCAGTGCAGTAGCAGAGGAGAGGCTAAAGTTACGAGCGGGTGTATGAGGGAGTGAAACCGGGTGAAGGGTAACGGCAGACAAGGACACTCTAAAAAAAAAAAGAGAGAGAATACGAGGTGTTTATTGCTGTCTGAAGTATTCCCATAATGAGTTGATGGCTTCATAAGTCAGAGACAGTTGGACTTATGAAGTTAGAGTTAAGGGTCAGATGTTGATATTTTAAGTTTTCCTCAAGCTCAAAACAAAATGCACTGTTTTCCATGCCTGAAGGAAGTCCCAACTGCAAAATAGATCATGTTTTGAAGCTTAAGTGAAATTCTTTAGACTTCACCCGCCTGGGGAAGTGATCATGGATCATAAGTAGTTCTCCTTCTGGGTCCATATATCACGATAGTTTAATATGAATCGTTGTTCTGGAAAGATCTTAACGCACAAGTCTTTGCTGCTTCACACTCTATACATCATTTTTCTGAGAACACATTTTGGTTGAAAGGCAAAATCTGTTGTCCCAGTGGCATTTAATAACCATATTTAAAGGTCTAGTTATAAGAACTGCTTCCTGCTGTTGAAATAACAACTATATCAAAGCTTGATGTCTTCAAAGCTTGGTTTTGATAAAGAGATCTAAGCCTAATCAGTGATGACTGTAAGCAGCGAATTTGTCAATTATGCTTTATAGATCCTAAATACGAGCGCTAAACCTAATACTCACATCTGTCTGAAGTAGACAGTTATTTCATTCAGTTGGAGAAACAGTTGAACAATCAGAGCTTTGTAGGCGGGATGAAGAACGTATAAAATTGCTCCACACAACTCATACTGAAGCTTTCAAGTAAACGAAAAATAGCTGACAGCGGTATAAAGTCACTGTTAAAGTAAAGCAAAACAACCTCCCTCCCTATAAGAAATCAACTTAGTTACACTCGCACAAAGTCAGGCTGAATGAAATAATCTGCTTCCTTCTACAAAGAGAACATGTCCCATGGTCTGAATGTAGAGCCAATACTGCCTGTATTGTATGCTGCTTTATAGAAACCATTACGTCATCACATTACACCACTGATGCTCTGGTACATCTCACACACACCATGATACCACAGACCATTTGTTGATTAACGCTCTGTGAAAAAAAAATCCTCGTTCCCTTCTTTCCACTCAGTCTATGTGCTCTGAACTGGTCTACTGTCCACTGTTTGGCAACATTTTCCATCCTTGTGGCTTAACATTTCTGCCTCTTTCCCCTTCATTTCCTGCAGTCCTGTAAAAGCCAAATCCTGAGCAGTGCTCCCCAATAACCTTTCTTTGAGGAAATGATCGATTTGATCCAAACCCAACTTTGGCTAAACAGTCCTGTTGCACAAATCCATCATTTGTGATTCTGCCAGATACTTCCTCCATTAACCCAGAATAGTTTGAACTAAAATATGTCATAAAATAGGGATGAATTCTAAACTAAGTTTGGCAATGCTTCCTTTTACCATGTCTGTAATTTCCTAATAATTTCCTGGTAAAAAGCTTCTTGGAAAGCTTTATGGCATGGCACTTATTAAAGAGAAATAGGAGTTTTTAAAATAGCTACTCCATTTAAAAGCAAGTAAATAATTCATTGATCATTGAATAATATATAGTTTGAATGTTATGCTTGCATGTCAACACAGATACAATTTAGCATAAAAATCTTGCGAGCATTGACGAGAAGTTTCTCTAGTTTGCACTGGTAATTAATTTGAATTAAATCCTCGTTAACAGAATTTAACAATTGAATAGGACGTTTTAACTCTCGGCAAACCAAATTCTGTAGCAAATATTTAACAATAGAACCGCCAACGGGTACATTTTACCCGCAGCTGTTTTTTGATTGTGTGTAACTTTTGTTCAATAACATATTAAAGTCTCCCAGTCCGTGACTTTTCATGAAAGTGTGTTATGTAACACCCTCTGTTGTTAAAAATGGTCAATATGAAGTCAGATTGAGAAAAATCGCCAAAAGAAATGCCATTTATACCCATATCCGCCAGCGGGTAATATTTACCTCATAGAAAATGCAGCGTAAACATGACGTGTTGCTATAGCAACGCCTTTTGTCTGCTGCGGTTCCTTATAGATAGAGAGATAGATTGAGAGAGAGAGAGAGATAGATAGATAGATATATTGATAGATGGATAGAGAGAGAGATAGACAGATAGATAGTTATAGATAGTGTAACATCTTGGAGAATACAAGATCTTGGATGACTGAGCTCACGTTGAGGACGTAATGCATGTGTGCAGGTTACGTGCCAGTTGAAGAAAGATGGACACTCGGAATGAGAGAAGTAGTCCGCGTCGTCTATTTATGTAGACAATTATATGTTCATAGAACAGAACATTACAGATATGTCGATAGAGAGAGATAGAGAGATTTGTACCTAAACAAAACACAAGTCTAACACCAAGCGTTTAAATCAGCACTCTTAGCGATATTTTAAACTTCATGCTATCTGCACAACCTATATCATATAAAAAGAAAAACTCACTGTTCTGTATGATAAATAAAAGAACATTGTACCTTGAAAATCTATAGCGGGTACATTTGACCCGTTGGCGGTTTTAGGTATACAACGAGCTCTGCTTCTTTCATGAGTGCATGAAACATGTGGCTCAGCAATATGTTGTTTTATATGTGTATAACATCTCTGGGAGATGTGGGAAGCGAAAAGCACATGACAAAAAGCTTGAAACTTCAAAGGCTTTTTGGATCAGCTGAGGTCAGTATCGCAGGGGGAAAACAGCCTCCATGGTTAACCACAGATACATAAGCCTTCCATGACTGCACGATGGAGGCCAACATAGCCTTTAACAGGATGAGATCATGAACAACGCAGTGGAACAAACCATCTCATCATCCCATTTCGTGTGATATGTCAGAGGGGCTGCAGATTCTGCTGTCCGAGACAAGAAGAAAACGTATTTCTGTGCACAAAAAAGATAGAAAGACAAGGTTTTGGAGGGGGGGGGGTTGAGTTTGCAAAAACAGAAAAGGCATCTGACGGGCAAATTCCAGAAACTGTTTGCGAATACCAGCTTCCTGGAGGAGAGATGGGAAGTGTGTCTGTGCATGTGTGCCCTCCTTAAAATTCCCAGGAGAGACAGAGGCAGAGATAACATTGTATAAGCAAGACAGATAATGGGTAGAAAACAGAGGAAACCGCCTGGGGAGAGCAGGATAAAGAATAAGGAATGCAAGGAGGAAAGTTAAACACCTTGAGAGTTCATGAACAGCAGAGACACTTTTAATCACATTCAAAAGCTATCTGACACACGTGTGCATGCGCTTACATACCGAGAGACGCAGTCATGATGTGACACCCTCTGAAGTATCCCGTTATTTGCCGGTTTCCTTTCAGTCCTTCAACTCCAAAGTCTTTATCCCTGTGTGGTATGTTCTGCCTGAATGAAACTCTCCCTATTACAACAATCTCCTCGCTCTACCTCTCTTCTCCTATCTGAGCGTGGCTTGCTGAAGTTTCAATTTTTTTTGTTCAGGGGCTGGATCGTTTCGCCGCCATGCCCAATTCCTTTCGTCCCCCAGATGGAAAAATAAGCTCCCCGTTTGTTCCTGGCTTGTTGTGACACCGCTCAACTTCTGGGTTTGTATAGAGGGAGGGGTAAGAGGGAGAGAATGTCTCCCCCCTCCCCTCAATGCATCTAATAACCCTCCCTCCCACCCTCCCCTTCCTCTCACTGACCACTGAGCATTGTCCCTGCTGGGCCACTGCGAGCACTTTCCCCCAATCAGAATGGATTCCAGCAGGGTCAGAGGTCATGTGTGGCCTTTTATGGACCAGTGAAGAGCTGGTGGTGGTTAGAGGGTTGAGGGGGGGGGGCTGATCTAGGGGTTTCTATGGCCTCTCTGTCAAGGCATGTGTGTCCACTCCTACCATCTGCTCGCCACAAACACGGAGACAAAGGCATGCAGACATACACTGACCGTGTCTCCTGTCATGTGTCTAATCCTAGCACATCGTAAATTACACCACAAAGCTTTTGATTGAATTGGGTTGAGTTTACTTTTGTGGCACCGGAAACATGTGCTGCTTACATTATTTTAACCTCCGTGTCACAGGAAATGAGCTCTGTCCATCTGGGATGCTCATTCATCAGTTTAAAGGCCCAAATATTTTGTTTATAAAACGACAGGCCAGTATAATATGTAAACAAAAAACCTTTAAAAGTATGATAAAAAAGTTAACATAAGATGTGGTTTCATGGTTTTTGGTATGTTTATTCACTTTAATGTCATGGTTCAATGATAAAAACCACACCGTTCATTTCGAAGTTGACGAGCTAGTTAGCATAGTTTAGCATAAAGGCTTCAGACAGAGGGAAACTTCTATTCTGGCTCTGTCAATGGTAATACAATCTGCTCACGAAAATATCTAAAGCTCACTAATTAGCACGTTATATTAGACTGAAGCATATGGTTGGCAAACGGTGTTACCTTGGCCAAGAGCCATGCTAGCTTTTCCCCACTGTATCATGTACGTATTTAAGCTAGGCTAAGCTAACCAGCCCCATAATAATCTAGGAAAACCTTTGGGATAAAAATTGATCTTTTTATCTAGTTTCCGTAAATGTTGTACTGTTCCTTGAAGTAAAATCACTAAAGGATTTTGTAGATAGCACTGTTCCTTTAAGCCAAGTGGATATTGTAATATTACCAATAGTTTATTAATAATTTATAGGGATGTAACGACATACCGAATATCGCGGTAAATAAACTTCCCAATACCGTCGTGAGACTGACAAAATCTACCGCGATTTTTTTTATTTTTTTTATTTTTTTAAACCTTTATTCAACCAGGTGGTCCCATTGAGATCATCAATCTCTTTTTCAATAGAGACCTGTCCAACATGGCAGCAAGTAGGTTACAACATGAAAATAAAACAACAGATAACACAAAAGGACATCGTATTTACAGGGCCACATTTACACACCTAGAGACATGTACCAACCATATATTTATATCTCGCCATGTCAATAAGCCTGCGTTAGACTTTTTCGCTGTCCGTCATTTTGACAGACAGGATCGTAAAATATCCGTCATAATCCCTTATTACCCGTCGGGTCTGAACAGTTCACGACAGAGCATGCTCGTGAACTGTCAACGGGGCGGGGGGGGCGGTGTTATGCCGTGTGTGCATGCACCTCGCGGGACGGGACGCGCACAGCGTAAAGCAAGACCTCCCAGACATGTATTGATCTGTACGGCAAAGTACGGTTTGGAAACTATATAATTTCCTTTTGGAGGGCATGCATAACACGGCATAACACCAGAGCCTCGCTGCGGGGAAACGTTGGTGCTGTTCCGAGTTTGTTCTAATCTGTCAAAATGACAGACTGCTTTCAGATTTTTCCGTCATTGTTAAATAAAATATTCGGTAAACGCGACCACTGCTGTCCCAGCAACATCAGTACCAAGCGAGAGAGTTGTTTCCAGAGCAGGGGATATTGTAAATGCCCAAACATCCCAGTTTATAAATACCTGGAAATGTGGACATTCTCATATTCCTAAAAACCTGTCTGATGATGCTGAGTGAGTGACTAGTGAGTTTGAGTTGAGTTACTTGAAAAACTAAAGTGAAACTTGATTTATTTTATTGCAGGGTCTGATTATTAAATGTCCTTGTTTATTTGTGAGATGCAGTGGCATAAAGAAAATGCTTACTTTATTTGATAGTACTAGTAGGTACAAAAACACTGGTTTTCTTCTTCCAGTCTGTTACTGTCACTTTGTTTTTGACACTTTAAAATACTGCTATCCTACAAAAATGCTGTAAAAATCTGATTTATTATGTAATAAAAAAACATTTTCCGAGTAAAAAAATGTTTTATTTAAATTTTTAAAAAAAAGATTTTTTTCCCCCCCTTTCCCATTATTATTCAATATCGCGATACATACCGTACCGTGGACTTATTATCGCGATATTATCGTACCGTGAGTTTTTGGTATCGTTACATCCCTAATAATTTAACTTAAAAATAATGAAATTGTTTATGATGATTTAAAAAAGAATGTTTTCTGGAATCACGGAAAAACCTTTTTAAAGGATGAGGAAACATTATTAACTTAGAAATGGTTGTTGTATAGTGTTGGTTAAAAACCTTTCAATCACTTTTAGCATCTTTTAGCAGCTCTCACTCATTTTTTTTACATTTCGATGAACAATTGTTCCCTGAACTGTTGTCGAACACATCATTAAATCGACTTCAAACCTTCCCTTTCTTCAGGATAAATAACGGCACTTAAAACTTAATGTCTATCAACTCTCTCTCGGTCGTCATTGACCGCAAAATAAAGCATCTGAAGGAGAAGCATAGGTTTCCCCTGCCCTCTCCCTCGTACTTTCTCCTGACCTTTGACCCCTGAGGTTCAGACAGTCAAGTGTTTGTCTGAAAGACCATCTCCCTCTGCTGAACCTCCGCTCATAACAGCATCTACATTCCTCTGGCTGGACCCCGCTTCCTCTGGTTAAGAGCTTCTGCATATATATCACTGTTTATTTTTGATTTGGCCACAAGTACACAAAGGAAATGTTATTGCGTAACAGTTTATTGCTGCGCTTTGCTGTCACCAGGAAATGAAAGGACACAGAGAGAGTTCATCTTTGGGTTGATTCATGGCAAAAAATACTGCAGTGACTCTGCGAAGGCTATGTATGAAAATATGTAATCAGTCTGTTGTAACTAAAAACCCAGATAATTGTATTTGATACAATTTTGTTAATTTCCATGATTCTCCCTTAGTCTTTAAGATGTATATGCTTTTTAAAAGCTTTCTTTGACTTTCAAGGTTCAAGAAATTGTAGTTCAACCTAAAAAGATTAGATAAAGTCAAGGTGTTTTCTCAATGATCATGTTTGTCACCCAACAGTCTCATAACATTTAGTATTTGACATTTCTGTGTTTATTTAAGCAATCGCTATAAGCACAGATTTGGCGATTTGGCAGGTGAAAAGTCGCCTAGCTGTCTTAACAGGGATACATTTGGTTTAAGAATGTAGTTTAGTCTAAAACTGTAAATACATTCAAATGTTCAACCAAATTTAACATATATTTAATATAGAGTTTTAAACTTAGGTATGTGGACTTTTTTGATCACAAAAATGTATTCATCATGGAATTTCTTTCTGTATGATAACCTAACACAAAAACCAGCACACACAACACACCCGGCTCCCAGATTGCCCAGTGTGATTACCGTGCTGATAGTAGCACAGTGGAAACACAGCTGAAGGGCTCGGCAAGGCTCACTGAGTGCTCTCTGTTGTTTTGGAGCGGTCAGCTGCTGCCCACAGTAATCACTCCCCACATTACAGTAGCCTCAGGTCAGATTGTGCTTACAGTAATGACCCTTAACATTGAATACAAATAATTTAAATTGGGGATCTGACTGTTCTGTCCCGACGTGGCACATTTTTTCCCAGGCAATTGTTTGACTTTAATGTGGGAAACAGGAAACTGTTGTCTGCAAACTGGGGGTGAGCTCCAGATATTTTGCACCCTTTGTTAATTCTTCTGTCCATCCAGCGCAGAAAGAATAATCAGGTGTTTTTTCTGTATTCACAGAATAATGACTCTTTCATCAACTCTTTCTCCATCCTGTAACTGCTCTGTTCCGACAAACATATTTACAATAAACAGTTGGAACTGCCCTTTTAAGTTAACAATCTGTCTGCAATGCAAAACAGAATGGAATCATAAATACTACTTTTTTGGTTTTGTTGTCGATAATATGTTATGGTCACAATATTGTCAACATTTTCTGCAGTAGAAGGGAAAACTATATACAGATAGGATCGACTTAAACTGTGTAAACTGATAAATAGGCTTGATATTAACATTTTGCCATTATATTTGAAGACTTAACCAAGCAGCTCAAGTTTTTTATTCAAGGGGGGGTCTTCTTTAATTTAAGGCAGAGGGACTGACAAAAACTGGTCGGAGTTCTGCACAGTGAAAAGATACTCTTCACTCGTTGCCTATTGGCTGCATATAAATTATACTGCAGAAGAATACCAGTTTGCGACAGAAGTATAAATCCAGTGTGTAAAAATTAATTACATCGTCTGAATGTAGTATTTGGTTATCCAAAAACAGATCAATTGTTTCACGAGGGACATCTATCAGTGTAGTAGTCAAGTCACCAAGTCTCGAGTCCGAGTCACTCTCGAGTACCCACTCCTCGTGTCCGAGTCCAAGTCTGAGTCACTGAAGAAGAGGTCGAGTCAGACTCAATTCCGAGTCCAGCACTCGAGTACTCCAAGTCTGACATCAATATATAATATTTCCCTCTCGCATACACTGAGTTCATAAAATAGTAGTTACCTTAACCCAGTGGTTCTCAAACTTTTTCTGTCAGGCCCCCCCTTTGGAGAAAAAAAAAAGTCGGGCCCCCCCAAAACGAATAATCAGGCTCAGTGGCGGCGCCAGAGATTTATTTTGGGGGTGCTGTGGGGTAGCTTGACGTTTCATAGAGGGTGCTCAAACATTTAGGGTTTCCCATTAATGTACCGGTCGCTACAGTGGAATTTTCTACTGCAACAATCCCCACGCAAATACACAACGTACCCGCGACTGTTACAATGAAGGCTCGATATTCAGCTCACGGCATATAGGTGTAAGCAGGGATAAAGTGCTATTTTTATAGGTGATGTGTGGACGTCACATAGGGGGGTGCGGGGGCAAGCTTCCCCGGGAAGATTTATTTTTAAATATTGAAGTTAAAAGCATCAATCTGGTGCACTTTGAGAGCGAAAGGAAGAGATCTATGGATACATCTCTCAACACCCATATGAAACAGAAATGTAAACAGATTTACTTTTTCTTGATGGATATTTTACAAATCACCCTTTTAAACTTTATTCTTGTTTTACTGTCATATAGTATTTCATACCTGTTTTTCATTTATTCTCTTATTTTTTTATAACTATAATGATCATATAAACGTGTGCCTCGGAAATAATTATTTACATTAATGGTGACCAAAACATTTGAGACCCACTGAGATAACACTGAGAGAGTCCTTTAGCTCTCAGTCTGACAGGAGAGGACTCTCCTCCACTTTGTTGTTGAAAAAACTCCTATCCGTTAGCGTAGCTCGCTAGCACCAGAAGCTAACAACAACGATCTCCAGTACCGGTGCGCTCTCTCTCTCTCACGCGCACACAAAATGGCTCATTCCACACACACACACAGAGCCGAGCTTTAATGAAACAGAGACCCAGACGTAATAGTACTGTACTGCATCATATTATTTTCGAATCAATAATTTTTCAAATTATGATTTTTTTTTTTTTTTTTTTTAAATCTTTTTTTTTTTTTTTTTATAACCATTTTTCCTCCTGGTCTCTCGCGCCCCCCCTGGCATGTCTCTGCGCCCACCAGGGGGGGCGCGCCCCCCACTTTGAGAACCACTGCCTTAACCCAATGTTGTGAGTACTAATCTAGATAAAACAATACATCTATAAGGGCCACATTATACCTTATGTCAGGCTAGATTTGGCATGAGAGGCCCCCTTTCTGGAATCCTGTTCCCCTGCCATTATTTTTGTTAGGGCCAGTTAACTTTTGGCTGAGGCAAAGGCAGGCAGCCATGCCAGGATACAGAAATACCATGTTTATCCTTCAGATTTGCCATGTTTTATACTTGATTCACAACATTATATTTAGTCCACAAACACTTAAACAGAAACTGTTGAAATACATTTTTCACCAAAGCTTATTTACCAGGGTGAAATGATTAAAGTAGCTTCCCAACAGCACCACCCTCTCGACATTACTGATCATCAATTGATTTTTTTTTAGCTTCAACAGGAACATCCCAGTCACTTATAGATATATCAGATTTAAGACACTACCACTCAAAGACGCTTGTGTTTTTTGACACTACAATACATTCCTTCTGTAGCTGTGTGGTACATATCTCCTCAGGCAGGATGTCCCAGCAACAAAAGACCCTCCCCATTCCTCCCGTCCCCTCCCAGAACAGGACGTGAGTGTGTATCCTGCCTGCAGTGGTCTCTTCCTCTGTTACCATCAACTATTATTAGTTCCAGTATCAGCTGTCCCTAAATGGGCCTGAAAGGATCCCAATCCATTTCATCAAGTCCTCCAAACACTTTCTACCTTAAACCTAAGAATAATAAGTAAGCCATCCGTCTTCCTCTAGACAGACATGACCTACCAGAAACAGAGCCATACCCACATATGCAGCCAATAGCAACAAAGTACAGGCCAGGTGTGTGTGCGTGTTTTGGGTATATAGTGCCAGGAGGACATTCCAGCCAGCCCTTGAACCCTGTCCAGCAGCAATCATTAGAACAAGTGTTTGGCTTTACACTCTTATGCCAGTCACACACACACACACACACACACACACACACACACACACACACACACACACACACACACACACACACACACACACACACACACACACACACACACACACACACACACACACACACACACACACACACACACACACACACACACACACACACACACACACACACACACACACACACACACACACACACACACACACACACACACACACACACACACACACACACACACACACACACACACATATGTTCACAGACACAAGTGTACCTTGTGTTGAGCTGTGTTGGTCCCACTGCCCGCTAGTCCGGAGCTGGGAAAACTCTGAGAAATGTTTCACTGGGAAAAGAAGAGAAGACCCTGATAAGATTCCAAAATGCAGACCCACCCACATCAAGAAGTGTCCATTGGGACCATATCTCTTACCGTAGGGCGTTGGAGGAGACACTGGGAAGCCTGGAGTAGGTGGGACAATGACAGAACCATCTGTCTCTCCCCGATAGTCCACGCTGTTGGTTTTGTAGGGATGCCCATGCTTCCAAAAAAGAATTTAAAAAGTCAGAAAGAAATTAGGGGAAAAACACAATAACATGTTGTTGTCTTATAGGGTAACAAGCCCACACACACACACACCAGCACACACCAGCACACACCAGCAGACATCAGTCTTGTGATTTGTGTGTGGCTACAGGCTGTGTTTTGGTGTAAACAGTTGGGCCATTCATGCCGCCCAGCCATAAGGGTGCAAGAGCAGAAACCAAAAAGAAAAGCAATACAGAGAGAGAAAGGGAGTAGGGTAGAAAAAGAACATCTATAATGATGCAGGTTCAGTAACATTATCTCAAAAGAGATATTTTATCTGATCTTAAAGTGATAACCATGTGTTATCATTTTTGTCATCTAATTATCTAACACATTAATTTAATTTATTGTCCAAATGTTTTGTCAGATGGTTTAAAAACAGTGTAATCTGATCAGGGCTGTTGACATGACACTTATAACGGGTCAGACATAAGACCAGTATTCAAAGCGATGTGTATAGACGTACTTGTCTATAAGTGTGGGTGAAGTTCGACTACTAGAAGTCAAAGTTCACAGAGGTGAACCAGGAAACTGTGTTTACCTGAGCTGGTGAGAAAGGGGGACTGTAGTAGGCTGGGGATCCTCTGAAGCTCTGACCCCCCTTCCATCCTGGGCTATGGAGACCAGCGTAGTCCGTCACATCACTGACCTTCATCTGCTGCTTCCAACCTGAGATAAGAGAAGGGTGAGGAGAGAAAGAGCGTGGGAGGAGAGCCAGACAGTCAGACAGATCGTGATCTGAAATGTAATCAACCAAAGAATCAAACCTTTTTATATCTACAGTATCTATCTAAATATCCACAAGCAGCTATGTCTTTACTTGTAAAAGAAACACATAACATCAACTAGTAATTATGGTATGATCAGATAGTAATAAAAGGTGATGACAGTAGTAAAGCGTGTTTGTCTCTTTCAAAACAGTCGATCAGTGTCTTCGTCAGCGCTGTGTAGCTCCTGTCATCAGGGCAGATGCTGTGTGACTAAACAAGACCTCACTGTGACCAGATGGTGGAACATCATGGCGACTTGTTGGGAAAAAAATCTTAATGAACAGTCAGTGATGGGAAGCGATCATTAAGAGCACAACCACACATTTTGGTTTTATCTAACTGGTTTTAAAAAGATTCATAGCATATTTTATTCCCCTAACACATCAGAATTGGACAACATGTCGGCTGATTAAATAACAGATAATAAAACCTTTTGTCCTCTAGAAGTAAATTTTTTAACTGTCTAATGTCCTACTCATTACATAGCTTGTGCCTAATACATTTATAACAACATTGAAGGAATCCTTTTTTGACATGTTTGTACCCTGTAAAAATGCATTAATAAGACATAAACCTTCAGTGTAAGCACTGAAATGATATAGTTATAATCGGCCTCTTTTGCTCCCCAAGTAGACTGTTTACCTGGATTCAAAGCCAGCTCCTTTGTGATTATTCCCACGACAAATGGACAAGAACTCAAAAACCAGATTGCGTAGAATAACAACATCTTGACCCATTGCCTAGAGATTCTGCATGTATGTGAAGATATCAGTTTAAAAAGATTACAAGGGAAGGGAAGATCCATTAACACATATTTTTAACTCTGCAGCAAAGGGAAAGGTGGCAAAAATAGTAAGTAAACCTACTCTGTTTCCATTATTATTTTTCACCTTGATTAGCAAACAGTAAGCATGCTAATGGCTGTAGCAGTTGTGTTGTTGTTGCTGGAGTGAGCCAGGTTTGTGGATATTTATTTGACCCAAAACTTCAATATTGGCAATACAGGGGCTGATTTTGTGTTAATATATATAGGCAACAATAGTCATGTAGATTTGATAATATATTTGTATTATTATAGTCTTTTTATCCATTCTTCTTTGCTAAAACAAACAAATTAATTGTGAATATTATTCTATTTTTACTTTTTTGCAACTGCATAACCACAGTCTGACATGTGTGTCAAGACAGAGATTGACCATGCTTGCATATGATACTCTATATACTGTAAACTGTAAACCCCAATATGGAACAATGTGAGCTCAGCTTTCATTGTGAGCGTCCATCATCTCATCTCTGCTAGTCCAACTAAAACTAATCCAGTTCCTCTTCTACACCGGACGGCCCGCCGAGAGCTCTTCTACAGAGTTTTTGTATCTTCACAGTGTCAAGTAGCACTTGATACACGCTGTATTCTTGAGGAGGCTCCTCTCTTTTGAAGACTGCACTTCCAAAGATGATGAGAGGGAGAAGGAAGGCATGATGCAAACACACTGGAGAGCAAAGTGTTGTGTCAAACTTCAAAAGCATTCCTGATCGCTTACGAACTCCTGCCACGAAACATCGCCTTGAAAAACACATATTGGTGAAATATTGGTGTTAATGCTACAAATATACCCCCGGGAAATATCCCCCTGACAAACTCGATGACCTACATACACACAAACCCACATGTTCCATTTCCTGTGCTGAAATTCTCTCATTGACCTGACAGTGTACAAAAACACAGGGTCCCTGCAAGGCACATGGCCTTGGGTCAAAGGTAACCGCAGTGGGGATCTTCAAATCATGAATCAGGAGCTGTCAAAGCCTTTCTTGAGTGTCAGGAGCTCCCACGTGAACCATCAGGCCACTCTGAGTTTAACTTTGATGGAGCAGCTGCTCTGTACACAAATAACTGGAAAGTATTGACACCACCTGTGCACCTATAACCCTTAGTCCTCAAAATGAAAATGAATCAAGTGCGGAGGTCGCAACAGAAATGTGTGTTTTCCTCGTGGTTGCGTCCCAGTGGATATGAGAGGGAGTAAATCTGTCATGAGTCCCAGCAGGGGGAGAAAATAATAGTGAAGAGGAGGCAACGCAGACACACATGTGTCAGAAAAAAAGGCCCCATCACTGTTCAGGTTCAAGTTTTTAAAAGGTGTGACAATGTTGTTATGCCAGAACCTAAAAATACCGGATCAAGTCCCTTACATTATTCACTTGCACTCCAAAACAACTTTTCCTCACGCTTTTAACACCACAGGATTGGTTGCACCTCTGATTTGGTCAAAGGATCAATGTTGAATTGCACTGGATATCAGATTATTTTTAAGACAAACAGCTGACGTCCAACTCCATCATTGGTTTGAGTGAAATGGTGAATACACTTCATCAGAATATCTTTCTATTGATCCCTTCCAGTCAGATAGTAAAATTAAATTAAGGAACACCTTTTGTCTCTTAACACATTGAGTTTAGAACTCAAGTTCCTAATCTCTTGAATAAACTGCGGTTTTGTCTTTTTTTTGTACGTTAGAAACATTTTAATAAAAAAAAAAAAATGTAAACACCGACTAGAAATCCTATGTAATGAGTGATTAAACACTCCCCAGTCGTGTTTATATTTTGATTGGACTCTCAGACTTATGACCTGTGTGCTCTATGTTTACTCTTCAACTGTTGCACTATTGCCATATAAGCAAAACAGGCCCTTCAAATAATATCAAATTAACTCTGCCGTTTTACATTAGTTTGTATGCTATAGATATCTGAAGGTCATAAACCAATGATATCATGCCTGAATTGCTTAAGTGGGCATAGTGGTGATAATTCTGTAGAGGTCTGAATGGTTACTTGGTTAAATTCCTAAACAAGTAAAGATAAAGTCTTCCTAGTGAGTCTATCTTATGTACACTGCAAGTATTTGGGTAAATGTAATTTAAAACACATTTGTGTTATCATACCAACTGGGGGCATTTTCCACATTATATCATCAGATATGGTACACCCCTAGACTGCCATGTAGTTAACCATTAAAAAATGAACCAATAAGTTCAACTTTACCTTTTAAAACGTCTTTATCAGGATTTTAAGTATTGTTGTTTTAGTCTAATCAGAAATGAAGCATTGGGTGTCAGATCTAAATCTTCTAAACCTCTGAGCTCTTTCCAATTATTGGCTCATGATCATATCCCACTATGTTGAAGTAATGAATGTAACCTTGTTCAGCTGCTTGCTAAACCATACATTCTGTAATTATGTCAGTGGATTATGTTTTGATGGCATACCTTATTCTGGGCTTTACTTTGATTGGTCCGTCTTTGGACATTTTCCCCTTATGTCACTTTTTATTCCAGTTCTGTATACTTCCAGTCAAGCTAAGACATATTGTATGGTGAACACAGGCCATATACTAGTTACATTGCAGGGATATCCACTTCCTGTTTAATGAAATGCTTCCACCCTTCCAGCAAATACCATGTACACTAACAAACACACCTTCTGTAACACACACACACATGCGTGCACACACACACACACACACACACACACACACACACACACACACACACACACACACACACACACACACACACACACACACACACACACACACACACACACACACACACACACACACACACACACACACACACACACACACACACACACACACACACACACACACACACACACACCTCTCTCAGGTGGAGATTTCCACAATCAGGCTGTCCTTCAGTCCCTGGTTATAAATGGTTCTCTGTTTATGCCAGCTGAACCAAGCTCCACAATATAACAAGTCCAACCTAAGAGCTGAATCTGCCCACCACCTTTTTGGCACACATGTATTTTCTTAAGTGTGGCATTTCATCCAGGCAAACCGTCACAGTGGACTTTTTGTGCCTCTGTAAGAGTAGAGCTATGTAAAGGTACTCTTATAATTTACCAAGGTAAATGGATAGTTTACCCAAAGCAGCTACATTTTTAGTGATAGCTGTATTTTGCAAATCCAAAAAAGGTTAAATGGCTTGTAATATCCGTCTCATACGGGTCCACACACTTTAGCAGCTTTCTAAGTCTTTTTTAGGCAGATATTTTAGATGTAACAATGTTACGATCTAGTAGGTATAATGTTACCTCCAAGTTTTCCACGTTAGAATGCTAACATTTGCAAATAAGCTCTTAGAACAGTGCTGCTGTGCTGACCCTGATGGGAATGAGATTAGTTGTGCAGATGTTTGGTCACAAACCAAAGTCTTGGACCATGTCTGTACCAAATGTCATGGCAATACATCTAATAGCTGTTTAAAAGCTGAAATGTCACACTTGTCTTGGCACTTTAGGAAAAGTCAGAGGATCTCCAAAGCGTATAGGATTAATTTTCAAAATACCTCCAACAAGCAAAACATTTTCGAGATTTTATGATATTGTTTTAAATTATTAGAAATATCTTACCTGATATATTGGTATTTCCCCTGTGGCTGAGGCCATTGGTGTGGAGGGAGGCTGATCGGGACAGGGGGGCACAGCTGGTAGGAACAGGAATAAAAGTGGGGTCCAAATCCAAAATGAGCTGGTTCAGCTGTTCAATGGACTCATCGATGTCTGTAGTTAATGAAGACAAATCCTCTTCTTGGCAAGACAAACCCTGTCTAGTATTGAAGGACTGTATGTTGTGGGTAACGTCTGTGCTAAGTGGGACGTTATGTGTGTCGTCCTCCAGTCCCCTCTGCACTGCCTCCCTGCTGCTAAATCCTCGAGGTGGTGTCCCAGGAACTACCAGAGGTGGAGGCCTCTCTTTCCTCAACCTGTTTAACCTCTCGCCCCCATCCACTTGAAGGTGAATATCGGAGACGACGTCAACCATTTGCTGCTGCTGAACCCAGGAGTGTGTGGAGTACTCAGTGTGGGACGATGTCTGAGTCTCGGGCAGGTTCTCAGAGGAGAGGGAGCAGATGCTGCTTGAGCTCGGCACGTCTGAAACAGGAGCCGCCTCACTGTCAACTTCGTCCTCATCATCTAATATATCCGTTTCCCTCTCGCTGGATGAAGCCTCTCCATTGATAGTGTGTTCCATTCCTCCAGTCATCTCCCCTCGACCTGAAGCAGCGAGCTCTGTCATGACCTCCAGAAGAGGTTGAACAATCTCAAAGTCCACCCCAGGGAACAGCCTCCCGGCCTGGGTGCCCTTCTCCCGTGCAGCCCCTCTCCTTGGTCCGGCTGCGGCCCACCCGTGTGAGGCAACAGACAGGCCTGAGTCGCTGCTGGCAGACGGAGCGCGGTCGCTCCAGCCGGGGCTGCTGGTGCTCAAGTGGAACGAAGCACCTTGCTCAATATTCTTTCTCACTCCAGGGTCCAGGACATGAGGTGGGGCTGTGATGACAAAAACAAAAAGGTCAGAAGAAGATGTATATGTTGGCAGAAGAGTGAAAACAGATGGGAGCGTGACCTGTTGAAGCATGGGTAGCTTTGCTGTCAGAAGTTAAGTGGACATGATGAGTGAACTACAAATAACAAACAAAAAGTTGCGATTTAAATATTAACAAACATGGCATCATTTTAGGAACTAATTACCTGTACATCAAAATAAGGGCTTTATCTAACTTTCTTTATACAGTAGATTTTATTATCAATCATGTTTTCTATTAATAAATCATGTGGTCTAAAAAATGTCATAGAGCTCAAGAAGTCCCAAAGATATTCAATTCCCAAGAGAAATGGCGAGCATTCACGTTTTGCAATATTCATTGCACCTTTTATTGATTCAATTGGATATTCTTCTAGCTGTAAATAAAGTTAAACATTCTCAAAAAAGCTGTGCAGCAGTTCGATCAATTTGAAGTTTACAGCAGCATATGTAAGTGTAATATTTTTACGTAAAGTAGAAAGTACACCTTTGGATTGAGGATATTCTTACTATATATGACTCCATACCTACCCCAATACTGTATGTGAGTCACAGTGACTAAAACACACACAGACACACACCTGTTGGACCCCAGCCATCACTCCAGACACACTCCATGTAGATAACATAGAGGCTCTTTGTGTGGGCTGTCGGATGCATACGTGTGTCATTTGTGTATGCGTGTGTCACGCAAAGGACATGTCTGTCATAGACGTGTACCTGAGATCAGGTAGAGCTGATTGCGCGCACATGCACACACACACACACACACACACACACACACACACACACACACACACACACACACACACACACACACACACACACACACACACACACACACACTAAACTGCACTGTGTTATAGATACTTAGACTGTCTGTACTTTTTTAAATAAATATTAGCCCTTAGAAGGCTTAGATACAATAAGGGGCCAGGAACCTACAGGTACAAATTATGAAAAGCTAAATACAACCTTTAATTTCTTGGAATTGAACATGGAAAGTCTTTGAATGTTTGATGTTTAAGTAGCTATGATAATCCTGATGAATTAATCCATAATCACAGATGTTTATTACAATTATTATGATAATGGTTTCATCATTAAAGTACATTTATTCAAACAAAAATGCCAAACAATTGTGAGGATTTTCTGCTTTTTTTGTCAAATACAAAAGTAAATTATATTTGGATACAAGATTTTGTTTCCATTTACTGACATTTTATAGATCAAATAATGCATCTCATATCAAAGAATATGGATTGTCCGTTGCACCCCTAAGGCTTACCAAACGGTAGCATACTACAACTAAACAGACAAGATATTTTCTGATAGGGGTTGTTACATTAAGATGAGATAAGACTCGTACAGTGACTGCAACAATACATATAGTGCATACCAGAGCTGTATGAGCACAGCTTCTTAAGTCCAGAGAGGCAATAAAACTCAAATACCAGACATGCATGATAAACCCTCACAGCTGGTCTGCTAGGTCTCAAACACACACACACACACACACACACACACACACACACACACACACACACACACACACACACACACACACACACACACACACACACACACACACACACACACACACACACACACACACACACACACACACACACACACACACACACACACACACACACACACATGCAGATAGTAGTACTGTACGTTCACTCACTGATCTTTACTGTATAACTTTCACAATACTATAAAATGCTTCTGTAAAAAGGACACTAAAATACCCAACTAACATCAGAAAGCAGCTTACTTACTCACCAGCAGTCAGGAGTTAACTTTCACTGTTGCCACTGCGGACTAGAAACAGGATGCAAATGCTTGCTGAAGCCTCCCTCCGGAGTCAGAGAAAGAGGAAAAGAGAAACAGATGACAAGCGGACAGGAAAGAGGGGTGCAAGGACCGGGACAGAATGAAAAGGATGAGGCACCAGACAGAAAGAGAAAGGGAGGCTGAAAAAGATTCAGACCGGCATGTAGGTAGTAGCTCCTCTGCTGTCGTCCTCTCAGGCTGCCGCAGGAAGACAAGCAAAGAACATTCTTTCTCTGAAGGTGCTAACAGCCCCCCTGCATCCCCCCACCTCCTACTCTCTCTTTCCCCTCTCATGTCACTCCTTCTGCACTACAAATCCCCGCCTTCCCCGGCCGTCACTACAGAACCAAGCTCCGCTTTGCCTCATCCCTCCTCCTCTTTCCTACCCCCCTGCATCCTGTCCCGGCTGATACAGGTACAGGCAACGCTGTGCAGAGTGTGTGCACTCATGCGTGTTTAAATGTGCGAGGGGGGAACGCAGAAGGAAACTGTTGGATGGATCATTCACTAGACTGCATGCATGCACACAGGTGGAAGCACATGATGCACTTTCAAGTAAAGAAACAAAGTACAAAGACATTGAGCTGGCCAAATACGGAGAGGAGAATGTAAACATCGGGGCAGGTTCTGGAGAGACTTGTGTGCAGAAGGGGGATGGGGATAAATTGGAAAAATTGCAACCTGCAACTTGAACCTGAGAGCAACACGCTTCAGCTAGAAAACAAGGAGACCAGATAAAGGGGAAGAGTAGAAAAGCAGATGGAGTGATAGAAGAAGTGGAGTGGGCTGAGAGGGTAAAGTAGAACCACCTGTGGTTGAAAACAACATTCTTGGGACTGGCTGCGTTGCTAACTGGCTGGCACCCTCATTATGCTCATGTGCATGCGTGTGTGCTGGCGGTTAAGCGTAATGGCCATGTGTGTTTGCCTTTTGTGTAAATGTGCGTTTACATGCCACTCACATTTCTGCCCCAGTGATCGGTCCAGCTAAATTACATGGCTGGCAGAGCAGATTTAGCAACAGCATAAAACAGCTGGAACTGAAACCTTAACCGCCCGGTTAAGTGATTGTTTCAGCTGTCTGGGTGTGTGTTTTTCTGTTTGTGTTTTTCTGTGTGTGAGTGGTTGTTCTGACTAAATGGAAACTCTTTGACAAACAGTCGCCTCCGAATCCACGGGTCCGGTCTGGCTGCTGTCTGGAGGATTGTCGTTACGCCCATTCCCAGGAATATCGTTGTGACCGCAGCAGTTGTAAGCTGTCAGTCTGATGACCAGAAAATTACTCACAGAACTGACCGCAGCGAGGGCCTGAGTCGAAACAGAACTGCTCATAGACTGGATCTACACCTACAGGGGGATGCAGATCTAGTCACTGTGAAGATCTGTTATGACTTCTGAAGAGCAGCGACAGATGCTTAAGCTGATTTATTTTGGCCACTAAGCTAAAAATCACTTACTTTGACATACCATCTTTTAAAGTTGTTATGGCAAACATGCTAGCAAACAGCTGCCTACTTCCATATTCATCTACTGGGGTTGGTGCTCACCTGATAAATGTAAGTCCAAATGTCACTCTTTTTATCTCTGTTTTGGCCTCCATCAAAGAGAAGGAATTAGATCAGAATGGACCTCCCCATTCAAATCTATATAGCAGGATGATCAGAGCAACCGCATATTTTGTCCCCCTTGATATTGCAAAGACTGGCCAGATAATAGTAGCGGGCTAACTTCCATCTAAGGGGGCTTGCGCAACGTCACGGACAAAAAAATGTTGGGAAGATGTACAGCAATGATCTAGGATCTAGGGAATCTAGGAAGCAGTGGATGTACGATGTCCAAGACTCTTTGGTTGATTTTTGATTATTGTCTGTGTAACTTGTTAAGTAAGACTGAGGCAAATGTAAATCTGCACCTAAACCAAGACTATGAGCTAAAAGAGGCTAAAAAGCTCAGTAGAGCTGCAGAGATGATAATAATGATATGGGTTCAGCATTGACATCAAGGGATTTGACATGAGCAATCTTTTGAAAAATTGTAAGAGGACCAGAACTATTTGCTTAAAAGGGCTATAATTGATATTCTTCTCATAACAACAGCAAGCAGCCATAGTGGAGCATTTAGAAGACAGATATTTCAGTCAGGAGTTGTTGGAGACCAAATCTTATACAGTATAAACATTGGTTTGTCCTTTTAAAAGTCAGAACTAAGCAATTGGCATTCCAGTTCTCCTAAGGATGCCTTGGAAACAGAATAAAGGTCAACATTATGTAAGAGAAGGGCTGACAAGTGCTGTGTCTTCAAATGTATTGTTTCACTCCAAAATGCGGTCTAACTATAAAGTCACAACAGGAATCCAGAAACATCAGGATGAGAAAGGGTAAAAAAGAGAAACAGTTGTAAGACAAATCATTCAGAACTGAAGTTGATGATCAAAAGACATGAAATGCATCTCACCTGTTTCAAGAGGAGATGCGTCTTGATATGAATCTCTCCTGACCAAAGGGTCCAAGGTGTCATAGTCCACCGTCACACAGTGACCGTTGTGCCACAGCTCTCTGCCTGCACATGGAAATAACAAACAGCAGACAAAGAGGCTGGTCAGGAGTCAGTTAAACGACACAGACACAATACAAACAGCTGATGCCAGATGTTATTTCAAATTGTGATTTTCGAAAAATTGTGATTTTAAATGAAGGCTTTGCTTCTACTGTGTGTGAGTGTGTCTGTGCGCCTGAATGTGTGTGGGTTTCCCCCCTGTGTTTTCCCCTGTACAGTATCCCCAATCTGAATTCCTGTCAGATGGGTGTGTGTGATAACTTCTCATATTGCTTCCTGTTTAGGGACGAGGAGTGTGAATGTGCGCATGAGGGCCAATTTGAGCTCCCGGTGCCCAACACTGCCCCCACCTGGGTGACTGTTTGTTGGATTTGATGAATATGTGCTTCATTCATGAGTAATAGGTGTGTGTTGCTGTGTGTCTGTGTTTCAGGTGTAATGTTTCAAATGGAGTCATGTCTGTCTCTTCTGCTTCAATTAGGAGACACAATGAGGCTTGACATAGTCTCGGCTTTCTGCATCTGTAGCCAAAATACTGTGTCTGTGTCAGAATGAGCGAGTGTGTGTAGGAGTCCAGGTGTTTGCATGCGTCAGTATGAGCAGGGCTTTCTAATTAGGGAGTCACAAGATGATTGACAGCAGAAAGAAAATTCCAAATATCTCCTGGAAATTAATGTATAACATTTTAAAAACAGACATTAAAAACACAATATAAAATATACATTAACAGTATTTCCTTTGTTAAATTAGTGACAGGAAATGTGGTAACCACTTTCACTGTCCCCAGAGGATCAATTCCCTTTCCTTTAGCGCCACCATGAGGTAAAAATCCAAATACCTGCAAAAGGAATGAAATTCCTAAGAGCCTCAGCTTCTCTTTTTGATGTATGGCATTGGTTATAAGCAAATGCTTACAGTATAAACTAACATGGTGAACATTTTACCTGCTAAACAACCACATGTTAACATTGTCATTGTAAACCATTTAGCATTTTGTTTAAAACAAGGCTGTGCCCGAGAACGTGTTTTTAGAGAAGTAGAGAAGAAAAATTTAACAATAATACACAGAGAATCCAGAATCAAAGCTTCGCAAATACTTACTTAGAAAGACATATCAGTGTTTCCCATACATTGATGCATTTGTGGCGGGCTCCCACAATTAAATACCGTCCGCCAGAGTGCCGTTCCCCCACAAATAGAATCAAATTCTGCGGGAAACACTGCATCTACATAATTGAAACACCTGCATACTTTGTTCAGTTACTGTGTACAGTTCGTTGCATTTATGTTTGCTGGTGCCTTATGTTTGTCTAAGCTTGAGAGAAAGTGTACCTGTTATCTTTTCCGGGCTGTCAGAAAACCACAGCTCTACTTTGCCCTCTTCTGGGAACCGGGGATCTGGAATATTAACACACAAATCGGACAGCTGGAGGTATTTCCATGTACTTCACACCTGCTGCACAGCTGATACAGAGTTCAGGGTCAGCGCCGGTAGTTCTTATTTACTTTGGAGGAAGACTAGAGGATTTATCGGTCACTGATTAAGATGGATATTGCATCAGAGTCTGATAGTGGCTGGAACAACAGTTAGCAGGATATACATACCTTCACTGGCACAGTCCAGGTCCGCCTTACTGAAAGTGAGGGTGTGTCCGTGCACGAGGCCCGTATGGAACTGGAGTCGGAAGACGACCTGCCTGCTGGCTGAGCAGCTGTTTTTATCATAACAAACCACCTAAAATCAGAAAGATGACACATGTCATGCTGCTCTATTATCTGATGTATCTGAGATAAAAGTCTTCTATTTGTTGCATAGTTATAGTTTCAGTAAATAAGGGTGAATAACGGCTTCAAGTCAATTTAGTTGTGAAGCAAAGCTAGTTTTTATATTTATTCTGTTTTAAGTTTTTTAATATTCTTATTTATTCTGTCCTATTATTATACATTTCCGTCTGGACTTTACAGAACAAGAGATAGTAAGGGTTCCTTTTGCAGGTCCAACATTCCGAAATAATTTCTTAAGTACTTTCCTCATAGTATATATTATTTTCTAATATATATATATATTCAAATGAATTTCTATGTTCATCTTAAGAGTCTTTTAACTAGTGAATAAAATGTGAAATGTGTCCACATGTATGGATAATGTTTCCAATAATATATACATAATCAATTAATATTACCTGAGCTTCAATTGGAGCTTTCATTTAAAAACAAATCTTTTTTTGCTCTTGTACCATTTCATATTGTTTTTTCTTTCAAGAAACCTCTTTGAAAATATTTAGTAGCTAAAAAAATTATAGGACACAACTGATAATGGTGTACTGTAGAGCATCACTCACCATGATGTCTCCTTTGAGCAGCTGGGCTGGCTGGAGCACGAAGTAGAGCCGGTCTGTCTGGGCTGCATTAACATGGCTGAGATAAATATAAACACACATTACACACTGTAATCTTATCTCAAATATCCCACCATGTTTACAGATCATGATGTCATTTATTAACTTACTAGACTGCTGATGTGCAAACAGCTTGTAGACTCTGGTAGACTCTCATGAAGAGACAGCATGCTAGGAAAATAAGATTTAGTACCAAATATTTTTTAACTTGAGAAGACGCTTTAGATTATAACCATCGAATTTCCATATTTCCTTGTCTGTAAGATGAAAAGAGAATACAGTAGACACCTTGCAGACGGTTTCAACAATGGCCAGCTACTGCTTTTTATCTAGTTAGCTTACTGTTATTCAAGTCTGCTTCTTCTTACCTCCATCTGGTTTTATTTTGGGGAGACCGTGAAGAACAACACACAGGAGGAAAGTCGGAGAGGGACACATCCTCAGTGCTCCCTTTAATGTGCTCCCAAGTATCCACACATACCTGGAGAGCAAATGTAAAAGTATAAATGTATGTATTTTTATGTCAAATAACTGTGTTACTGCTTTAATTTTCATCAAGCCGGTTCACTTTACGGTTTCAGACTGGTTTTAGTACTTCACAAGAAGATGAATCAGGTGATTAGTACGTGACCCTGCTGCCTAAGGTCAGACGTCACAGCAAACTCCTCGGTCTACATCGCAGATCAGAAGCTAAGACCTGAACCAGAGTTTACCTTTGACCTGCATTGATCCCGCTCAATCAATCCTGGTTCTTACCGTTTCTGCGAGGGGGTCATCAGAGCAGACAGTTTGTCATTGTAGAACCTCCTCATGGCAAAGTGGTCGAGAGAAAGGTCTGCACTGAGAGAGAGGCAGATATTCAGATAGAGATGCATGTAATACTCCTCCGTTCATCTTAACCTGATGTAGTACCTTGCAGATCATTTGATTGGGACAGTCAATAAAACGTCATTCTGTGCAGCCAAACCCACTGGGGGTACGATTTTAAGATGAAGTTCTGGCGAGATGATCAAAAGCAATGGACCTTGTGATTATTTAATTTCCTTAACCACAGAATTGTATTTTAAATATCTAGTCGAAGTGTCCACAATACCAAACACTGTATGTCACTGGCAATGTCCTTTGAATTCGCAACGTCTATTTGATGAATTTTGAGAATTCCTCAGGGCCCTTCCAGGAAAAAAATAAAAGAGCTAAATTGACACAATCTTAAAAGGTTTTATACAACTGTGTTTACATATGTTATGCAGTAGAACTCCTAGAACACTTTGAAAATACCTTGATGTCTAAAATTAATGGGTGCTTCCTTTAAAAAGTTAGAAATGAAACACGAAAATGGTAATGTGTTAGGAATAACAGGGACATTATTAAAAAGAGTAAGGGTTAAAATGTTACTTGTGAAATGTTTATTTGCATTTTAACAAAATGACATTTGATTCCCTTTCATTGTTTTGAGAAGGCAGAATACATTTCACAGACAGATTCCAAGAACAAAGAAAACTACAGTACATCTGTATGCTTTGATACCAATAGAGGAAAGTAAATGAATGTGGTGTTGTTAGGTTACTTTTACCTTTGCATACATGCACCAGGATCAGGGACAATGGTCACAATCTGATATTTTTAACAGTGAATCAGCTGTTGAGCCATGAACAGCACATGTACTGCAACTGTGCAGAAATCCATCTAATGTTCCTCATTTGTATCAACATTTGCCTCAAGCTGACCTTTCCCTTCGTCCTATGGTTAGACGTGTGAATGAGGATGTTATTAACTTTTAACAGCTTCAATCAAACCATAAAAAAGAAAATATCCAACCATATTAACCACAAAGGTTGGAATGTTTGTTTTAAAGTACACTCCAGTTACAATGTTTTGTGTCTACTAGGCCAAGACTCTGTCATGCAGGTAAATTAAGAGTTCATTCATTCACTTGTTTCCAACAGCAACAAGATCCCAGCCCGAAAATCAAATAACAGTCTAGTTCAAAGTCTCTTTAATCAGCCGTCCTGCCCTTTGGCTGCTGGAGACGTGCATTAGATCAGCCAATGGTCACTCCATTGTTCTGTCAGTGCTCTTTGATCTGCCAACACGTCAAACAGTAACCAGTATATCTTTAGGAATCACCCTTTGGGAACCAGAAAGATCTGTGCCAAATTGCATTGCAATAAATGCAAGGCAAGGCAAGGCAATTTTATTTATATAGCACCTTTCAGAACACGACAATTCAAAGTGCTTTACAAAATAAAAACGAAAGACATTTAAGAATTAATACAGCATAAACACATTGTTAAATGGCATTTAAAAACAGGCATAAAAAAGCAAATATAATGAAATAAATAAATAAACACAACCAGAATGCACAGAATGCATGAATAAAAGGCATACTGCAGCTCAAATAAAAGCAGCGGCAAATATATATGTTTTTAGTCTGGATTTGAAAATAGGAAGTCTTTCAGCGGACGTGCACGGGCAGTTTGTTCCAGATTGTCGGGCAGTTTGTTCCAGATTGTCGGGGCATAATAGCTAAACGCTGCTTTTCCATGTTTAGTTCTTATACTTGGAACAGAGAGCAGACCCGACCCAGTGGACCTGAGACTCCTGGATGATTCATAGTTATGCAGGAGATTGTTTATATACCTCGGTCCTAAGCCATTTAGTGATTTAAAAACTAACAATAGTATTAGTATTTGCTAAAATGCAGTTTAGTTTACCTGGAGTTTACTCCAATTATTTCTATATCTGATATAGGTATTGATGTTGCACATTTTAAACAGAAAGCTATAAGGGGCCTCTATCTTTCTCTTGTTCTGCTTTATTTTCTTACATTTTTAGCCGCTAGCATTTCTTTCCCACCACTTCTGTGCAGAGTGAAATATCTCAATAATTATTGGACCAATTAAATTGGATGGATTTCTCAAACCACCTCTACTTGTTGGGTTAATTTGGGCCTTGTAACTAATTCACCAGCACTTCTTATGGTATGATCTGGCTTGAAGTGACTATGTCTGCACTTTCCTTCTTGTTCAGAGTTTGATTCTTTATGATTTTGGACTTATTCTAAGTAGCTTTCGATAAAAGCGTCTGCTAAATGAAATGTAGCCTAATGTCATTTAATTGACTGTCATCTGACTTTAATCTAGCACCATTGTTTGGAATAAAACGGCCATTACTTAGCGACCCAATACCTGAAACGGATGGTATATTTTTGTGTTAGGTAATTATAAGCAAACCTTTGCATCGGTAAAAGGAAAATGGTTCACATTAGCATGCTAGCACTGCAATGTCATTGTGGCCAAGTGAGCCACATTAGCTAATACAGACTCTCTGACTTGCTAACATGGTTGTCTTGACAGTTGACAGAGTTGTTAATTGCCATCTTATTTATTTTAGTTTGCAAATAACTAAAGTTCAATTCTTGATGAGCATACTTTTTACAACTTATATAAAATTCACATGGCATCAGTGTTACCTGTCTGACATGTTGCTGAAGTGGATGTAAGAAGCCACCAGAACTCCGAGCCGGCCTTTACCTCCCTGTACAGGACAACCACAGAAACAAGAGAGTTTCACTTTCAATACTATCAGACAGTAAATGGATGAATGAGTACAGAGGAGTCAGTGACGGTTACCGTGCAGTGTAACACCAGGACGTGTTTGGGATGTGTTTGCAGCCAGGTCTTCATCGTTGAGCACACACTGACCATCTGATCCAGGTCAGGAGCGAGGTGATCCACCCAACCCGTGTCCAAAATCTGACAGACAAATCCCCAAAAACTGTGACACCATTTCACTGCAACATTTCACCTCTTAAATTAGTACTTTTTAGTGTTTTTATTACCTTGTGATTCCTTTGGGTGAGGGTTTCATGTTTCTTTGAGAGGTTGATGAGCTAAAGAAAGCAGATATTTTAGTCATGAAAAACAAAAGAACAGCTTTGAAAAAGTGACTTTTTTGAATGTCATTCAATCTTCTGTTGAAACATTCAAGTCTATCATTATCTAAATTGTTGAAATATATATGCTACATAAAATATTGTGTGTGTACTTGAACGTTACTTAAGTAGTGCTTGGTATTCTACTTTATTCTAAAACTCCTCTGCCATTTAGAGGAATATTGTACATTGTACTTCACTATTCACGATTAATTATAAAGCCTTTGGTTCTTAGTTGCTTTTCAAATTCACATTGTTAACACAACATATTAATCCAAGCTGATCTATTTTCATTCAACTACCTTTCAGTATGTAACAAAACAAAAACGCCAGCCTGTTACCAGCTGCGATAGTGATATGCTGATAATGCATCCAAAATACATTATTCTGAAATGCTCCATTATGCATAATAATTACTTAATTCTTTGCTCTTTCAATATAGTTCAATGATACAAATACTTTTGTTTCGCTGCTGAAGTAAAACATTAAATGCAGGAGATTTGCTGAAATATAATAATGTAATATTTCCTCCACTCTCCTCACCATGTAGTGGTGTCCATGCTTGGACTGCAGCATGAGGAGGATCTCCTGCAGGTTCTGCAGGTAGATCTCCTCTGGACATTCAGGTGGGCAGAAGATGGTGATGATGCGTTCAGTGATGTAGGTCAGATCGATTCGCTGGGGTTCCTCCATGATTGATCTCGGTCACATGGGAGACCTACAGTAAGTGAAATGCAGGTTGTGTGTGAGAACGAAAGTCATGGACATTTTAGGGAAGTGAGGACTTTCACTGAAGGTCAGCAGATGTTTGCAGGACATTTTTAACTGAGCATGTATCAGCTGCCCTCCAATTGATATCTTCGGCCTACACAGATACATGAGTTCAAACACGGTCAGACCTTGAATCCTACAGGATGTGAAACTTAACAAAGTGGGGTCATTTCCAGACAAAATGAGGAACTGAACCATAAGCTGAGTCACTGGAAATCTTCATTTGGCCTTAACCACAGGAAGGTGATGATAAATAACCAAAAGATCATAATGTTCAAATAGTAACTTCATTACTCATCAGCAAAACTCTACTAACTTGAAACACAGATTCTGACAAGGACGTAAAACTACAACCTTAAAAGTATTAGGTTCTATCTAAAGATTTCTCATATGACCATAATGTTGTGTGTATGTTTATTTATTCAGTTAAGCTTTGTTGGTCGTATAGGTTTCAAATCATTTTTCTAGTTTGCTTCTAAAAGCTTAAAGGTAGGTAAGAATGGAGAAACCAGCTCGAGTGCGTTGAAAGTAGACAACCGAAAAAAATCTGCCCCTTCCTTCAGACTTCCTTACAGTGCCACTCCTCCAACACACATGAACGTGCACATGACCAATGAGGGCACGAAATAAGTTTGTGCACGAGATCATTCAGTTATTTCAGCCGGGCCGAGGCAGATGATTGGTCGTGCTTTTTACAGCGCCACGGCTTCCACAGATGAAATATTTTTATATATTTATTGTTAAAGCATTTAATATATTTATTGCTTTCGGGATGTTAAGAGCATTCCATGGAATATAACAAAAAGTGTTTCTGAAGTGAATTACCCTACCTTTAAACAGCTAACAGAGTTCTGCGTCTTTACAGTACTGCCTCACGATTCAGTTATTATCTGTGTTTATATATTTTTAAAAAGCTTTCAATAAACATCAAATCTCAAATGGATACTTTAGCGCTTTTGGGAAATGATTCTTCTGTTTCTGGATCAATCATTTAGTTGATATCTATGTGTAGGTGATATCCATTTGTAGTACAAAATAACCCCTAACATACATTTTCCCCTGAAAAACCAAATGTTTTCAATGTTGTTTTCGTGTAAATTGTGTGAAGGGTTAGCTGTTTCCAGTATTTGTGACAAGTTAAGCTTAAAATGTATTTCAAACATACAAATATGAGTGGACATAAGAGTAACAGTAAGCTAAATAAGTAGACAAGGGGACTTCCTATCTTTTTTCTCTTTCTTTTTGTATTATCGTTTACACAATTTGTATCTGTGTATATACGTCCCTCTGTAAGGGCAACTAGAAAACAATAAAAAGATGGTCACGAAAAACTTTGAAACTTTAGCTTATTAGTGTCTTATTAAGCTAGGCTAAATGAAATGCTCGTTGATACTATGGGCACTTGATACTATGGGCACTTGTAAATGTCTAACTATGTAAATGTATCCTGTAAATATAATGTATGATGTCCTTTATTGTTTTATGTTTCATGTGGAACCTATATGCTGCAGGTCTCCTTGAAAAAGAGATCAATGATCTCAATGGGACCAATCTGGTTAAATAAAGGTTTGAAATGAAAATGAAAATTAATTAATTTCCATTAACTCTTCAAAAATCACAAAGGGGTTTTCATTTGACAATTGTATCTTGTTGAACAAAACATACAAGTACATTTATTTATTTTTTACAATAATCCAAAATCTGTTGAAAAGAACCCATTGGTTTGTTTTTGCGGGAACCCACTGTTATCCCTGTAGCAATCTATTTAAGGTACCTGGTCCCATGTCATGGCCATTTCTACTGATCATAATTCCATTGTTGAGGTTGTGGTGATTGACATTATTCACCCACGGATCTATGGGTTGGGGTATTGTTCTGCACGGACATTTTAGTGAACCGGACTTCCTGTTTCCGCCGGTCTTCGCTTCCCGGGCATGAAGTTGTTTACATGTGTTTTACATGCAAGATGCTAAATAAAAGTCTAGCTTGTACCTTCGATACCCCGCCTCCGACTCCCGTCTCTCGGCACTACATTTGTGACCTCGACATAAGTCTCGTTGAAGGATCCGAGACTGAACCGAGCATGGCAAGTAACGCCGTTTTTTTTCAAACTGCCGGAGTTTTGGGAGACATCTGCAGCCGCATGGTTCGCTCAGGCGGAGGCTCAGTTCACCCTCCGCGGAGTGACTGACGACGCATCACGCTAATCACGCTAACCTAATTTTTTGTTCATAGAACCGTTTCTTCGGCACATGCCGCCGCATGTACAGACAGCGCTCGCTAATACGGCTATTACTGAGCCCCGCGCTTTGGCCGAAGAAGCCGACCGGTTCTTCCTGGCAACACAGCGTTTTGCCCTGGAGGTGCTGGCCCCGACATGCAGCGGCACCTTCCCTGGTACAGGCATGCCACCTAGCAGAAGCTCCGGGGCCGACGTTAGCAAGAAGGACGTGAGGTCCTGGGTCGACTCGTGCGTGGCCTGTAAACGGGCCAAAGTCCACCGCCATACTAGGGCCCCTTTTGAACTTTTTGCGGTTCCTGAGAGGAGGTTTGACCATGTCAATGTCGACCTTGTGGGTCCGATTCCCCCCTCTCACGGTTTCACCTACCTGTTTACGATGGTGGACAGGACAACCCGCTGGCCCGAGGCCGTTCCCCTCGCCTCGAAGTCAGCTTCCGACGTCGCCCGCGCTTTCATCGGCACGTGGGTGGCGCGCTTTGGGACCCCGTCTGACCTCTCCTCTGACGGTTCTCAGTTCACCTCGGAGCTGTGGAACGCTGTTGCTGTGGGTTTGGGGGTGAAGCTGCACCGCACCACCCCCAGGCTAACGGATTGTGTGAGCGGTTTCACCGGTCCATGAAGGCGTCACTGCGTGCCGGCTTGACAGATGGCAACTGGGTGGATAAGCTCCCGTGGGTTATGCTCGGCCTCAGGTGTGCCCCCAAAGAAGACCTCCTCGTCGGCAGAGCTCGTCTATGGCCAGACGCTACGGGTCCCCGGGGAATTCATTCCCACCGCCACTGTGCCCTGGTCTGCGGCCGGGCAGCGCTCCTCCCTGCTGGAGACCGCCGGGACATTCGCGCCCATCCCCACGTCGCAGCACAGCAACCCAGCTTTCCGGGTGTCCCCCGGATTACAGTCGGCGGATTTCGTTTTTATTCGCCACGCCGCCCACCGCTGTCCCCTGTGGCCCCCTTACGATGGTCCATTCAGAGTCATACGTCACGGGGACAAGAGCCTGGTGGTGGACGTTGGTGGCAGGCCTGAGACTGTGTCCGTTGATCGGATTAAGCCTGCTCACGTGGACGTTTCCAGGCCGTTGGAGTTGGTTCTGCCCCCACGTCGGGGCCGCCCTCCCATGGCCCGCCCCCCGCCCCCTGTGGGGATGCCCTCGCCCTCGTTGGCGCCCCTGCCCTCGCCTGCGGCCCCGTCCTCCTCGGCCCCTGTGGTCCGTACGTGCCGGGGTCGGGTGGTACTTCCTCCCAGGCACGAGGATTTTGACTATGGGTGAATACTGGGGGGGCTTGTGTTGTGATTGACATTATTCACCCACGGATCTATGGGTTGGGGTATTGTTATGCACGGACATTTTAGTGATTAATAATAATAATAATAATAGCTTGGATTTATATAGCGCCTTTCAAGGAACCAAAGGTCGCTTTACAAATAATAGGGCAAAAACAAACATAACAAAACAAAAGTCAGACAGACAAAACAACAGATCGATTAGGGGCCGAAAGCCTTGGCAAACAGATGGGACTTGAGGGCCCTTTTGAAGGCGTCGAGTGTGGGGATGTTGTGAATCTCCGCAGGGAGAGCGTTCCAGAGGGTGGGGGCTGCCACACTGAAGGCTCTGTCCCCGAAGGTTCACAGTTTGGTGCGGGGGGTGGTAAGCAGGCCAGAGTCTGAGGACCGCAGGTTCCGGGGTGGGGCATGTGGTTGAAGGATGTCCAATAGGTACTGGGGGGCAAGGGCATAGAGGGACTTGTAGGTAAGGAGGAGGACTTTGTAGGATATGCAGGACTTGACCGGCAACCAGTGTAGGTGGATGATGGTGGGAGTGATGTGCTGCCACGGTTTTGTGTGTGTGAGTACCCTAGCAGCACAGTTTTGGACATACCCCTGTCCAGGGTTTTGTTGGGAACCCCGAACAGGACACCATTGCAGTAGTCCAAGCGGGTGGTGACAAACGCATGCACTAGGGTTTCGGCAACCGACTCCAAGAGTGACGGTCGGAGTCTGGCAATGTTCCTTAGGTGGTAAAAGGCCGATTTGGTCACACATTTTTGACGTGGGAATGGAAGGAAAGGGTGGAATCGAGGATGACACCCAGGTTGCGGGCTTCAGGAGATGGGGAGATGGGGAGATGGAGCAGCCGTCGACCTCGAGGATAAGTCACCAAACTTCTGGAGCAGGGCCTTGAGTGCCACAACCATGAGCTCTGTTTTATTGCTGTTCAGCTTAAGGTAGTTGGAAGACATCCATGTTTTGATGTCATGCAGGCAGTTGATGAGAGACTGAGGGGGGAGCTGGGAGGATGGAGTGGTGCTGAGATACAGTTGGGTATCATCAGCGTAACAGTGGTAATTGAGTCCATGATGTCTGATGATCTGGCCGAGGGGGAGCATGTAAATGGTGAACAGGAGGGGGCCAAGCACAGAGCCCTGGGGTACACCGTGGTGGACTGGGGCCGGGGGTGAGTTTGAGCCACTGATGGAGACAAACTGTTTCCTGTTGTGGAGGTAGGATGTCAACCAGGACAGCGCTGTGCCAGTGACACCTAGGAGGTCTGAGAGGCGGGTGAGGAGGATGTTGTGAGAGATGGTGTTTCCGCCGGTCTTCGCTTCCCGGGCATGAAGTTTTTTACATGTGTTTTCAGATGCTAAATAAAAGTCTAGCTTGTACCTTCGATACCCCGCCTCCGACTCCCGTCTCTCGGCACTACAAGGTATACTAAAATAGATTTATACTTTGCAATTTTTCAAACTCACATTGGTTTCTCATACAGCATTTCTGTAAAGTAAGTGTATTCACCGGTATTCACTCTCTATCCTAAACGGCTTGTTGGAGCTCCTGCCCCAACTCCCTGTGAGCCCAGTGTGCTCTGATTGGTCGAGAAGCTGACAGGCTCGTTGCTGCTCGCACACACACAGACACACACACTGCTGCGGGCTGCTGCAGGAGCAGACAGGCTTGGCGATACAGCTAGAACAAGCGAAACTCAACCTGAGCACACACAAACACTCACAGCCGAAGTAAAAACAATAAGTGTGGCTTGATATTGAGTAAGAAAAAGGTTTATAACGCTGTGAGCATGGTTCTGCGGAGAGCATTTCTCCGCGATCCCAACGTAGTAGTCCGAAAAACGTTTACCCATTTAAACAGTCGTGGTAGATACCTTGTTTGTTTTAAACATCATAAATACACAAACAACAATGAATACTTACAGGTTGTGTACCCGAATCTCCCGCTGGTCAAAACAAAGTAGGAACAGCATCGTTCTTCAGTGCCCTACGCTGTACATATCCGGCATGAATCGCTGAAAGGTTTGGGAAGCTTTGTTTCGTGAAAGGCTGGCAGAGGGTGCGGCCATAGCTCTGGGCGTGGCTACTGGGTATCCCTACGTATAGCGATACCCAGGAAGAAAACATTGGAAAATGAGAACTCTCCAACGAGGCGTTTTGGGGAGGTCTTTTCTGTGTTAAGAGTTTTACTCGCTACAGGGAGTACTTTCAGGGTTTTTGACTCTGCAGACCGTTTACATCAGGGGTGGGGAACCTTTTTCCTCTCAAGGGCCATTTCAATTTTTTCAACATCCTCCGAGAGCCGTACAAATTATTGACCTCTGCTTAAAAATACTAAAATCACAGCCCATTCATTTGGCCTTTCTTTCATGCTGTGCAAAGAAAAAGCAACCTCTTAATCCAGATATCTTACCATGACTCGTGCATGCATGCACGTGCACGGTTGTGGCATGACCACCAAAACAGAAAGACATGGACACAAGATGTGTGCAAATGTATTTAGTTTCCTATCCATGTGGACATGATTTAAGTGGGGGAAACCTAACCTCCTCTAGGGGGTCCAGGGGCATGCTCCCCCAGGAAGATTTTATTTAAATATTGAAGTTAAAACCATCAATCTGGTGCACTTTGAGAGCAAAATTAGGAGATCTATGGATACATCTCTCAACACCCATATGAAACAGAACTGTAAACAGATTTCTTTTTCTTTATGGATATTTTACAAATCACTCTCCTTTCAAACTGTATACTTGTTTATTGATAACAACTTTTTTTTACTGTTCTTATAGTATTTTATACCTATTTACTTTATTCTCTTATTTTTTGATAACTATAATGATCATATAAAGATGTGCCTTTACCTCACTGGTTGAAGAAAAAGCGTATTATATTCGTTAGCATAGCTAGCTAACCAGATGCTAATAACAACAAAGTTATTGACTGTATGATTAGTAAAACAAATGAACAGATCGCCACTGGGCTTTCAACTAAAGACACAGCCACGCAAAAACTGCGGCATGTGTAGGGCTCCTTATGCCTACTTCAATTTTTGGAAGTGCCGGAGCCACGTTCTGGTACCCTCCGGCAGAACTGCACCCATACTGCACCCCTGTCATACGAGACATATACCACGTGACGACACGTTAGGCTTTTGTTGTGTTCAAGGACTGCCAGGAAAAACAGGCACTCGCTTGTTTAATTTTTTTGCGGTCTAGATTTCTTTGATTTTTGTCTTTTTTTCGTGTGTTTATAAATTACCTCGAGGCAGTGGCGGTTCTAGACCAATTTGACTGGGGGGCCAGGCTGGGGCCAGTTATTTTCTGAGGGGGGCACAATAAATGCAGGACGAAAAAGACAAAGACAGTGTGAAGTAATTGCGCAGACACCTAAGAAAACAATGCAATACAGTTATTGGTATTTGTTTCATTACACATTATTATACGCTTACCTTTGTGTACTGTTTGGGTCTGTGGGAGCCGTTTTCAGTGTTTACTAAAAGAAAATGTATGCAATTTAATTATTTGAACCTCCTATTTTTTATTTGGGGGTGGACCTAACCTTCTCTAGGGGGGTCCGGGGGCATGCAGCCCCGGGAAGATTTTTTTTTAAATGTTGAAGGCAAATGCATCAATCTGGTGCACTTTGAGCACAAAATGAATTTATGGATACAGCTCTCGACACTCATGAAAGAGAGCTGTATACTTTTCAATAATCAAAAAATCTTTAGAATATGATCACAACCAATAACAAATCATTTAAACTGGTTTATTCTCATCTTATGTTACCTATAGTTAGTATTCTTTCTTTTTATTTATGCATATTTTATTAATCACTCCCCTTTCAAACTGTTTTTTTTTTTTACTGTCCTATAGTACACATTGGAATGATTTATTTATTTGTTACAACACATTAAATAGATAAAGGTGTGCTCTCTCTAGCTCTCTCTGTCTCGCTCACTCACAGAGGCTGCATGCTCCTCCGTGGCGATGACGGCTTGCGTTAAAAATAAAAATAAAAATAAACATATTTTTTAAGTGGGGGCTATTGAGGGCTTGCGAGATACCGGTAGGTCATGATCAACGTGTTGGAGACCCCTGCACTAATGGGTCCGACTAGAATGACAAATATTGTTACTTCCGCCTATTCCGTCAGCCAATAAATAGTTTAATCATAAACCTTTTTTATTTATTTCTTTTCATTTTTAAGGGGCCCACAGGGGGGTCCAAAGTCTGTGCCCCCCCCCCCCTAGAACCGCCCCTGCCTCGAGGGCCGTATCAAATGGTCTCGTGGGCCGTATACGGCTCGGGGGCCGGAGGTTCCCCACCCCTGGTTTGCATGCATAAAAACCTTCATAACACACAAGGGGACGGGTAATAACCGGAAAAGCATGACATGGGACCTTTAAGTTAAAAATCTGACTGACCACATAATGCTGTAAACCATGGAGAGTACGACTCTGTTGTATCTGGGATCAGTATTAGCGATGGACCAGGACGATGACATGCATGTTAGCTCATGTCTAAAGGAGTGAGATCAACAGACGAGTTTACAAAAAGCTGTGGTTAACCTCGCCTTCACCCTGACCATGTGACCTCAGCAGAGTAAACAGTGATACAACCATTTCCACCAGAGCAAGAATAACCTCCTGAGAAACACTGCAGCATGACTGAAAACACACTGTACCTCCGGTTCAATCCCGTCTCCTCAGTTTCTGTCAAACCCCACTATTATTCTTTTAATATGAGCATAATTATTATAGTAGTGGTCCATTGAGTCTAATGAACCAAAACTGGCCATGTTTATTGGCAGGAATAATAAAGCAAGACAGGTTGGTCTGATGTCCACAGTATCACAAGAGGTATTGATCCCTATTCCATAGAAGAAATTATGAATCAGTAAGAAAAGTCAAATGAATGCCACCATATAGCTCAGTAGGAAGAGCTGGCAGCCTGTGTACTGGGGCTTGGTACCCATGCGGAGGAACCAGGTTGAAATCCAGCTTGGGATCATTTGTCACCTACTTCCCCTTATAACACTGTCACTTTAATAAAGGCACTGAATACATTATAAAATTGCAATTTTGAGGAACCTGGGATCTAATGTGTTCATACATTATTACACAATTACACCGTAGTTGTTATGTTATGACACAACTTAAATCATATTGAGCATAAAGGGTCAGATCTTTACTCATCTACTTTAACTTATCTATTCAATTCTATTTTGTTAAAGTCTCATACAGTCAAGTTATACTAGTTATTAACCCATTTTCAAATTGCTCACTGTAATATACTGTATTGCAGGGGTTTTTTGTAGGTCCTTTTATTCATTTTGGATGTTTGAACTTGGATGTGTGTGTGTGTGTGTGTGTGTGTGTGTGTGTGTGTGTGTGTGTGTGTGTGTGTGTGTGTGTGTGTGTGTGTGTGTGTGTGTGTGTGTGTGTGTGTGTGTGTGTGTGTGTGTGTGTTTTTAAATGGCCCATTTTTTTTACTGCATCCACAAATTAAGTTTTTAACTTGAAATGTTTTTCTTTAATTGAACTCATCATGCATTACAAGTTCTCAAAACAAGGCCCACAGCAAAGTGGTTCAGTGGCAGTGCCTTGTACAAAAGTGCCCTGTTTTGCCCCAATGTGTACCTTTGAAGTTAAAAATACAGCTTATACTGTACCCTTAGCGACCAAAACATACCCATAAACAGTGGTTGAGTCATAGGGGAATATTCTGAAAATCATAAAGCTACATTTGTTTTCATTTCATCTCATTTTTGGAATAAATACAAAGTGAAATATATATTTTATCACAAACACCCAGTGCCTCACTAGCTTCCCAGTTTGGGGCGCCCTGAAGCAAAATGTGTGCCAACTACCCATATTGTGTTTTAAATGGAACACATGTGGGACCCACGACACGTGTGAAAAAAATATTTTTCAGTCCAAACATACGCTCCCCCTGTATACTCGTGTTTCTGAGGGTGTGTGATGTGTGCTTGCTGACACAGTTGACAGGGCTGGGCAAACACACTTAATGAGCGACTACTCTCCAATTATGTATTTCTGCTCTGTTTTCTCAACATTTCTAGACATGCTGCAATCTAAATTTGTCGTTGCTCCGCCTTAGGAACCAAAACAAACGGAAGTGACTGACTTAAACCGCACATGTACACACACACGGACACACACACACACACAGACGTTGCTATAGGAATAGCTGCTTAGCAAAGTCCTTGAGCTTGAACTTGCCACATCTAATTATAGTCTCTATTTCCCAATTTAAAAGAAGGCATTCTGAAATGGATGAGCCATCTTTGTTTCTTTATTTTCTCTTTTCGGCATCCTCTTCCCTCTTAAACGCAGCAGGAATAGAGCTATTGGGGTTCATTTAACTGACAGATTATTTGAAATTGAAAGTGTTTGAGCTAAATTTCTTCTCCATTTAGAACCTCTTCCCCTTCCTTCCTTCCTTCCTTCCTTCCATGAATGATTTGTATAAGTGCAGTAAAAGTATCTCCTGTTAGCCCATCTAATCCCTACAGAGACTCCTTATTGATTTACCATACATCGTAATAAATACATGCACTTAAATCCGCCAGTTGGGTAAGCTAATTACATCTTATTCTACTTGTTTCAAAGATATCTCAATCAATCAGTTCTCCATCTAATAAGAATCAAATTCATGTCACTTAATTCAAGACATTTGCATTAGTAATATAAACCAGATTATCACACCCCCGCCGGCAAGGTTTTTCACAAGGCTCTTAAGACTTTTAATAACCTCTTAAAGTGAATCCCAGTGGAAAACACGTCTCCTGCGGCTCAGTGTCTTAGCGTGTCAGTGGGCTAATCCCCTCCCTCTTATTGTATGTGTAGGGAGGCACTTTTCACTATTAATCCCCCTGAGATTTACCATCCATCACATGTTCTTTTGTTAACTGAAAGTGGTGGTATAAAATAACATTGGAACCAGCTTCAGGGTCCGGTAACATATATAAATCCTACCTAAAACCAGCTGAAAAAGTGATAAATAAACATTTGAGATAACAGGAAGGGGTCTTACCTTTACTGGTGTCACAGAACAAGAAAATCACAGCTGTATGAAGTCTGATGAGTGAAAGTCTGACTGGTGGAGAAAATAAGGTGGAGACTTGACAGGGGGAGGGAGGGAGAGAGAAAGCATGATAAACCATACAGTCACACTGCAACTTGCACTTTGCCCTCTGTTGGACTGCAATGATGTGACAGCACTTTACTCTGGTGTGCATGTGAAAGTGAAAAAGGCTGAGACAGTTATAACATCCTGAAATCCTCTATTAAAAACACTCTTTAGCACATACAGTAGCGGATTAAGGTGAAGCCTGGAAACACAAACATTTGATCAACTTTTTAATTTCAAGCACACTCAGTTCCTCATCTGATAAGGAAGAACTATTTGGAATCATAAACCTTATTTATTATATTACGGTGCTAACTAACAGCTGTGGAATGTAACTGAGCACGTACAATTTAACATACTTAAGTGTTTCAATAGGTTAAGATAAGATAAGATAGTACTCAATTGATCCCAATTTGGGATTTTTTGTGTTGCAGCAGCAGCATAAAAGACATGGCATTGTACAATACAAATTAAAAAGTTGTTACTTCATACATTAATCTAACTGCATGGGAAATGTACAAATATGTGGATTTAGATTTTTTTTAGAAAGGGGGTCAAATATATGGCTATGATTCAACTACAATATAAACGTGCTTTACTTTGGCCCTCTACGATATGAAAGTGTGTTTTACATCACTAATGATAAATGATTAATACATATTAATGTAACACTGATACTTCCACTTACGACATCCTAGTATTTTCATATAATCTGGTTTTGTTTTCATTTTTTAATAACAAGAAAAGGATCTGATGACTAAATAACAAGATAATGATACTATTACAGGTCGACAAGGTGATTGGGCATATATCCCACTAGGTGGCGCCAGAAGACGAGCTGCAGATATCCCCTGTTTCCTTAAACCATGCAGTACTTTGTGTTGCCTTCACTGGCTCTTTAAAGCTCGTACTTCGTAATTTGCGAGGATCCTGTGGCGTTTTCTTTTAGTTATATTTATTGGAATATCAAAAGTAGATATTGTATATACAGTATGTAATATCTTGCTGTTCACATTCCTTCATTTATTTGATAGCATTAGTTACTATTCACTCACGAAATCAATATGTTTGCAATGAATTCAAAATGTATGAAGAGCTTTGAAAATGTAAAGTCGAATTACATAAATTACAAATTGATCATTTTGATGATTGATTATTCGTTTCATGTAATAGCCTTTTTAATGCATTTCCTTAAATAAACATAATAAGGCTTAGTTTAAACATAGTGATTCCTTCAAATAATACTGAAGTAAGTGGTTAGACAAAACAAAGCAATGAGAAGGTTTTATTTTTCTCACTATTTTGTCCGTAGTTTTTATAAATCAAAAAAACTTTTGATGAATGGAGAAAACAATCAGAAGTTGTTATTCAAAGATTGCTCCAGCTCAAATAACTGAAAAACTGCCCTTTCACAGTTTTTTCACCAAACCACGTTGAAAAGGGGTAGGGCAGTCCCTAAATTTACAAATTCCGAGCATTCCAAGGCACTTGAAGGTGTCATAATTCATATCCAATGAGACCCCGCCCTGTCCACCGTGTACTGTTGACCGTCACCTCATATGTCTACTCTGTACAGTTCGCTGCAGTCGCGCTTACTCGCCGAGCTTCCATGGCGACAAACTAGAAAAGGCGTTTTTCTCAGATCGACCAGCCTGTTAGCTCCTCCAGGAGAGCTAACGGGCATGTTACGAAATGGGATGATGTAGCGGGACCTCGTAGTACTTTAGCCGTGCTAAGCTAACGTGGAGCTGTACACACATTTGCCAGGAGAAACAAGCCCATAACTAGAGCGAGCTAACGGCTGTGAGCTAACGGAGGCTAGCAGTCACCTGCAGGCTGTTCTTGCTAACCAACTGGCGTCGCCGTTGCTAGCTAACAGGATGGAAAGTGTGAAGGAAAACGAGTGTGGGACGCTTTCAACTCCGTCAACACCACAGGGGGTATCCGACTCTAGCGGTGACAGTAATTCCTTGAAGCCAAGTGGATTAACACCGGGAAAGAGACCCTCAATCGGGGAGGATAGTGACGGTGGGGGCGCAGAAGCGAAACTCTTCGGGAAGGGGCTGGCAGCCACCTCCCTTCTCCAGATTGCGATAAGGAATGGGATCTATCAAAACCAAGTTGCCAACGCTATCGGCGGTGCAGCCAAAAATATGAACATCCCCATCGTGAAAACAGCCAACATTTACAGCCTGACATCAGCCAACAGCACCACTTCTGTTAACTCTTTGCTGGGCAGGAGGCGGCAGAGACACAAGAGGAATCTGTCGCTGGGGGCTCCGCCGACCAGCACCTCTCCCGGGGGGTCCTCAGCGGAGGCGGTGAGTCCCGCTCCCTCAGTCTCGCCCCTGAGCACACTAAGCTTAGATAGAAAGACTTTTCTACGGCAGAAACAGTCAAAGCAGCTCCAGGCCTCGGATAAGACATGGGTGAGGTCGGACCTCCGGAGAGGTTGCATTCACGTCCACGACTGGCTCACGCCCTCCTACCCGCGGCCGGTGCTCTGCACTGTGGACACTACTGCTGCAGAATTAGCCAGTAAGCTGGAGGGAAGCAAAGCTGGGGCTGTGTTGAGAATTAACTTTAAAACTGCTGCTTTAGTTGACTTAAATGATTATTGCAAAGCTAGTAATGGACACACAGATGCACACGATGTCAAAAACCTCAACGCAGGGGAGAATGAACACAAACAACATTATTATCCTGATGCTAAACTTTCCTCTAACTTGTTGGATGATAACACCGCCAGTAACTCTTCCTCTGAGGTCTATATTAATGACATTGGTATAGATTTGAGCCAGAGTGTGGGAGACTGTTATGGAGTCTACTCTGGATCCGATATGGAGAGCAGCACCTGTGAGGACTTCAGCCCAGGTGGACCCAGGAGCACAGAGTACCGGGACTCGCTCAGTGATGGGCTGGGTTTGGGCACAGACTCCTCGGTGTTGAGCCCCACAGGAGACAGTGCCACAGAGGGACCTGACCCGTTTGAGAGCTCCTCAGATGAAGTAGACCTCACCTCCTCTCCAACACATTCAGCTGGTAACTCTGCTGCAGACCAGCAAGAGGACCTGCCTACCACATACCCCTGCAGTACTTCCAACCCAACCACAGTAGATGAGCCCCCATCTGGAGGTGGTGATAATGTAGATACCGCCAAATTAATCAAAGCTCCCTCTAAATGTCCCAGCAGCTCTCAGACTCGGCCCCTGTCCAGCCAAGCATCTGCCCAGCCTGACCCGGAGGTCCCTGGGGGGTGCAGAGTATGGCCAGAGACCATCAATACTACCCCGACCCCGGCTCTCTTCGCCCAGCTGCACGGTGGAGCTGTGCGGAGGCTGGGGGACGATGAGAAGCCACTTCAGATATTAAATGAGTACCTCACTAATCTGGGGTTTGAAGAGGCATGGAGGGTGCAAGGGGAGAGCATGAATCCTGAAATTGGCTGCCTGATTCGCTTCTATTTTGGTGAGTACTGTGTCTAAGTAAAAATACAAAACATGTTACACTATTGGATTACACCTAAAGACAGATCTGCAGGGCATGTACCTAGGGCCTCTTTGATATTGAGAAAATCAAATATCAATATGTTTCATACCTCACTATTGACATTTTGCCAAAATTGTAGGGTCTAAAATCTGTGATTTCGCAAACATTTTTACACTTGACTGAATTTTTTTTATAAATGGGCATCAGGATTTGGATATGTCATTTCCTAATTGTAAAAAGACAAAAAAATGACAGGATAATATTTGAATCCAACTCTAACCCTTGATATCAAGATGAACATTATCTTGATATCAATATATCCCAGCTCTATGCGTTATGAATGTATGTTGATTACACAGCCTGGACTTTATTTGTAAGCTTTCTTTTCCAATGACACTGCATCACTGAGCCACTAGCTGCTTGTTGCCCCATGCCACTTTAGTTGTGCTCGGCTTGTCGCGGCTCATTCATTGTCCATCCATTCTCAGTGTACCGTGAGCGCTGTCATTGTGTTTGGTCAGTCGGACTGTTAAAAAAGTGTATTCAATTGTCCGGGGCGGGACAATACGCAGTGTTTTGGCTGTAAACCCACCCACCCCCTCTGGGAGACACATCTGGAGGTAGCAGGTGTGCTCTTTGGGCCCTGCGATCATGAGGCATTCTGCTTACTGTTTCTCTTCTTCTGTTGATGTTGTTGTTTTTGGTAAAGATCCTGTTTTGCTGACAAGCCGGGTAAGAGGATGGAAAAACAGCCATGATCTCTTATGGGATTAGCACAACTGGATTTTTCTTTTTGACCTTGTTCCTACACCATCGGTTAAAACGGTGGGGATAAAGAGGCGCGGTGTGATGTCGGAGGAAAAGCCTGCAAATATTTGTTTACCAAAATGTATATATTGTTTTGAACTTGCAGTCTAAATCCGGTTTAAAGGCTCTGTCAAGAGTATTCAAGAACACTTGTTCCTTTGTTACATTTATTTTAACACAAGCAACACACATGAGATACTTTTACAACACATACCATGAGGTATACTCAAGACACAGTACACAACAAGCTTTCTCTTTATCCTGTATTTTTACATGGGGGGGCTGAGCAAATTCCCCTGCCTTCTCCTACACCCCCCCGTCCCTTGGCTCCCACAGTGAGAGTAACATGACAGAGGAACAAAGCATGACGTAGAGTGAGGCCGCTGAAAGCAGGGTCCCTTCCAGCCATTGCAGACGAACACACAGCCGTCAAACAAGCAGTGAAGGATGGCATGACAGGGAAGTGGACGTGTTTCTGGCGTGACAGGGACAATTTCCTTAGAGATGGTGGTACGATAGGAAGTGACTTTCATAATGGTTTTGAAAGGAGGAATTTGAAGTTAAATTGGAAAAATGTATATTGATATAATATCGATATTGTGATTTGAGAGTAGACAACATGTTATATTTTGGGTATATCACATAAATGTAATTTCCTGGTTTCAAAGGCTGCTTTACAGTCAAGTGACGTCATGGTGTACCTCTCTTTTCTAGCAGTTCTATTATTTCCTGTGCCTGCTCATGAAATCTACATTACTAAGGATTATTTATCAGAATTGTCATTGTGTAAATATTCCGCATCTATGGCCAACCCTACAATATTGTCATATCGTGGTGTTTTGGTGATATTTTGAGGATTTTCCTCACGTAGCCCAGCCCTAGTCATGATAATAAAAAAAAAAGGGCAATACACAGGAAAATACTTTTGCTACACAATGTCCTGTCCTGTGTAAAGTTTGATTTGTTTGTTAATATTGATGTGCGGAACATTAGGAGATTGACTCAGCACTATCCCTCTGAATGTACACTACCACGTATTCTCTTTCTCTTTCTCTATCTCACACACACACACACACACACACACACACACACACACACACACACACACACACACACACACACACACACACACACACACACACACACACACACACACACACACACACACACACTACCACACACACAGACTGTGCTGACAGTAAGAAAAAAGTGACCTTAGTGGAACTCGGATTTCACCTCCTCAGTGTTTCGGATCTCTCTGAGACCGTGGCAGCAGCAGGCTCCTCTTCAGCGCAGGTCTGCAGTACCCAGAAGGTCACTGCGTTTCTCCCAAGGTGAAACCCAGCAACCAACAAACTTTGCTCAAAACTCACTAAATACATGCAGGCTTCTTACTTTTTCTTTGTGGTGTGAACAGCACAACACCAGCAGTCTGTGGTTTAAGAAGTGAGTTGCTGCTTTACATTAAGCTTGAATATAAAATACACTCTTTTAGCCGTCGTGAATAAGAAACATGAACGGGAATGGTCGTTGCCCTTAGGGACAAGATGCAGCAAAAGTTGTAGCGCAAACAGGAAATGGCTATTGGCGGCTTGATGAGAGTCAGGATGTTCCCCAGTCAGAGGAATAGACGGAAGGAAAGGGCATGTGTTTGTGTATATTTACACACTATGTCTGGCCTGCACCGCCCAGGGAAGGGTGGACCCGCACAATACACATTCCGCATTATTGTTTAGATTAAAACGGGGTGTGAATTCCCGCTGATCTCCTCTATCCCTGAGTTAACGTCACATTTATCCGATCATATTATCACTGACTGACTGTTGTTAAAAATGGGTGAAAATACACACGAAGTCTTTGTCTAAATATGCATCCAATGTCATGATACTCAATTTTGTTTGTAACCACCAGATCTTAGTTTGTCATGTTTTTTCCTCCTTTAGTAGCTTTCTTTATATTTAGCGACATCATGTTGATCATGTTCGAGCTGAGGGTAATAACTACAACAGACTCTGAAAATATGGATGTCAGTCGAATATTTGAAAGACAAATGAAGTTGAAACGATAAATTCCTTTTCAGTAATGTTTTATGCAAAATGTACATTTGCTCAAATGTTAGTTAAAGTAGTACATTTTATATATTTCGTTTTTAGCACTGTTGATCACATAACATTGGCATGTAACTCATGAAATGATTGGAATAAAAGGTGTATTTCGCAATTTTCTAGCATTTTCTAATGACAGATTAATGACAAATAATGAAGGTAATAATCAGCAGATTATTTAATAATAACAATTAATCATTACTTAATTGTATAAGTGCTGTACAGGTGTAGTTGTTATAAATATAATTTTGAAAAAATTATTTTGTTATTAGTTTTTTACACAATTCTGCAATAATAACATTATTTTGTATTAATAAGGAAATAAAATAATGATAGGCGGGGTTTAGGTCTCCACCAAACCTTGAAGGTAGGGTAGTGTATCATGATATAGGAAGAAGGAGAACTAAACAAACAACTCTTATTTGGAACAAAATAAGTTTTAAGTTTGGGTTGGTTACACCCAGTGAAAGCTGAGTGACATTTTGTCTCCCTCACTCGGGGAGGCAACAGTTAGGATCAAGGTGGTGGTGTTAAAAGCATCACATAACAAGCCTATTCAGGTCTGTCAACGGCCCAGAAAACATAGTTACAGTTGGTTAACTCTATTAAAACGGCAGTAAAGAAGGGGAACCCCACACCTGCTTCTGGCCAATCATCTGCTTTCCCCCGCTACTGTAACTGAACTGCGGTTGCTTTGTGTGTCAGCAAGGGGTTAACCCAACAAATCACGGCTGAGTGACTGCCCACAGGCTATTGGAGACAAATCACTTATATAACCACACAGCTCTCACCCTTAAAAAAAAAAAAACAGTGTTAGAGAGTATATCCACAAAATGCCATTCAGTTAAAAATAACATGTTTTTTTGTGCAAAAAGGCCATTATGAAAACAAATAATCAGTATTTTTACTGATCAATGCACTCACGGTCATCAGTAACCTCATTCAGTCACATATAAACGATGTTCTCTCTTTCCATCCAGGCAAGCCTCGCAGCGTGGGCGGCTCTGAGCGTGTGCAGCTTTCGGGGGTGTTTAACGTGCGCAAAGGGAAGCTGGCGCTGCCGGTGAACCGCTGGTCCAGGCGCCAGGTCACACTGAGTGGAACCTGCCTCATCGTCTCATCTGTCAAACACGCCCACACCGGCAAGATGCACATCCTCCCCCTCATCGGAGGAAAGGTACTTTGTCATATCTTTCTCTATAAAGATGTTTATCAAGCATAAAGAGACTGCATTCCTTTCTGCGATTTAGACCAGTGGTACAGCACGGTTTCTTTATGGAGCTCAGGGGAGGTAAACTAGTGCCAGTGGTACAGCACGGTTTCTTTATGGAGCTCAGGGGAGGTAAACTAGTGCCAGTGGTACAGCACGGTTTCTTTATGGAGCTCAGGGGAGGTAAACTAGTGCCAGTGGTACAGCACGGTTTCTTTATGGAGCTCAGGGGAGGTAAACTAGTGCCAGTGGTACAGCACGGTTTCTTTATGGAGCTCAGGGGAGGTAAACTAGTAGTTGTCACTTGAGATTTGGGCTGAGAATTAACTCACTTTTATTGTTGTATAGAATTTATATTATGTACTCTCTCATGTCCTTTTGATAAATATAAAGATAGAGGCACGTAGGATAAGCTAAGCATAAACACTGGAAATTGAAATCGCTAGCCTGGCTCCATTAATCAAGAGAGAGAAAAAAGATGCAAGTAATGAAACTTGTCTTGTGCCTCAGGTGGAAGAGGTAAAGAGACACAGCCACTGTCTGGCTTTAAGCTCAGCTGGTCCTCAGAGCCAGACCTACTACATCAGCTACGACTCGTACACAGAGCACCTCCGCTGGCACAGGACCGCCTCCAAGGTACTCCAAGTGCTGCAATATGTCCACAGTTACCCTGTCTACTTCCATTACTTTCAATTTTAGTTTGATTTGTTATGATGAGAATAGCAGGATTCTACAAATCTGTACCGCCTCCTAGGGTCACAAGTTGCTCATCATAGGCCCCCCCCCCTTCCTTTTTTGTCAGATTGCGTCCCAGAGGGTGAACTCGGTCGACCTGTCGTGCTGCAGCCTGGAAGAGCTGCCCGCTCAGCTCTTTTACAGCCAGGACCTCACACACCTTAATCTCAAAAACAACTTCATGTCGCTCCACAAAGGAGTTCCAGCACTGACCAGGTGAGGAACACTCTACACACTGCCACCCTGTGTGTTCAGAAACAAGGCAACAGGAGGAGCCGATACAGAAAAAGCTCTCTTTTGGATGTGGAATGTCCCTCTTTGTTTTTTGTACTGTTTTGGTGAGCTACCATATGGTCTGAAGAGAAAGCAGCTTATATTAAATGACAGATTACGTTTGTGTGAGCGGGTTTCAGATGATTAAAGGAGAGCTCCTACCATAGAGAGTTTACATCTGATCTCTGGGACACAGGGCATGTTAAATTGGACGCTAAGGTCACAGTCTCGTGTAGCAAAATCGTTATAGTTTTTAAATTCCTTAAAGGGGCCCTATCATGCAAATGTTCAAGTTTCATAATTGTATGTTGTGCCTTTTAATGTTCCAAAAGCTCTTTATTTTTCTCATACTGCCTGTGCTGCAGCACCTCTTTTCACCCTCTGTCTGAGACCAATGCTCTGATTGGTTAGCTGGCCAGCTTCGTTGTGATTTGTCAACCGCTTAGGCTAAGGGGCGGGACATACCTATCACATACGATGTGTTGGTGCGCTAGCCAATAGAAGCGTGAATGTTACGTATGAATGTCATTGTTTTAGGAAAGTAAACAAATAACTGCAATGGCTGAGTTTCAGGCAGGGGGGGGGGACTGTGATAGAGAAACCCCCACTTGGGGAACATTTTGGATTTTAGCCTTTGCAGACAATTTACATGCACAAAAGCCTAAATATAACACACTACAGGAAAGACTTAAGTTAAGTGCAGCGAAAAAGGTGCCCTATCAAAGATACTCAAGTAAACATTCAATATTGTGCTCTGTTATTTTTCAAGAATATATATTGACTTATCTACTTGTCTAAAGCACTCGATCCATAGTGCCATTGTTTTCCACTGAAGATAAATAGTCTTCAATAATCTTTAAACACTGGTCATTCATAATTGCTTTGTTTACCATGCATGTGCATTAATACACATTTGGTTGTGAGTATTTGTGGCAGTTGGCCAGATTATGCAGGATTTGTACGTGTTTGTAGGATCAGTTTATTGTTGGTTCTGGTCTATTCATTGTATTTGTCGACAAGAAAAACAGAATTGTCATTTAAAGAGGAAGTCAGTGTTTCTCTGCAGATTTATCCGCCTCTATGGCAGCAAGAGACGAGTGGTGTTGTGTTTTGACTTAAAAAGCATATGGCAGAGCTTCCTAAATCCTGATTGTGGCATTACCCTGATTTAACAGCTTTCTAGCTAAATCACTGGAAAGCTATGTCAGTTTCATTGTGTCAGCCTAATACAGTCAATGAGTTTATTACAGGACTGTAAATCCTGTGTGTTTTCACATACATTTAAGTTTTGTTTCTCCATTAAGAAGTCAGGCTTCTTATCCAATACTTACCCTACATACCCTGTCACTTTTGATTTGTGCTCCTTTTTTGCCAGATTAGATTTGCATTACATTGATTACAATGAACCCCTATACTGTAAATACACTGCCATTGTTCTGCGGTAAACACTCGCTTCCCAGGCGGTGTTTTTTTAAGGAATGTGTTCTTCCTGTGGCGTGTGTATGATGTAGGTCCGGCTTAGCCTTTCACCCCGACCCCTCTCGGAACTGGATTAGGTTAAACACACACAAACACATCTACCTGATCCTCATGCTGCATTGTTAAGGTGACATATTTCAGTCGTGTAAACACTTAGCTTTAAATAGTACGTGTACTGCAAGTGCTGTATCCATGCTTCCTGTTGTAATTTTCCTCAAGGAAGGGTGTTATGTAAGATCTCACAATGTTTGTTTTTGTTAGACCCTCAATTCAATTCAAGTCTTATAGCACTAAGAGATTAATATGTGTGTCCCTCTTTGTCTGCCCTTTTCTTCCTGTCCCCACCCACTTCCTGCTCTCCTTCTTTCTCCTTCACCTTCTCTAGGTTTTGTAAACTGAGAAGCCTCAGTCTGTCAAATAACGCTCTGTCAGACTTTCCCCTGTCCCTGTGTGACATCACCTCGCTCACGGAGCTGAACTTGTCTGGAAACCGTCTCTCGTCTCTGCCCGTGGAAGCAGGAACCATGCACAAGTAAGAAACACCACGACCTCTGGGCTGCAGCTCTTAACTATAACAGCGCTGATAATGACCATGATCATCTGCCAGGTATTTTCCCGGGGGCTGAGAGTATCCTCCGTGACCTCTACTACCACTGGGTAGGAGACGCTGCCATCAGTGCAGATGAAATCCCTCTCTGTATTAAGTGAACAACTGGCTGTGTACCAGACTTCTGTCCTGACAGTGCAGAGTTTTTTTTCTGCTGGTGATCAAAATGCAGAGTCATGCTGCTGCTGTCCTTGCAATAAAGACTATCCAGGGTCAAGTGCTTAGTCATTGTATACACCAGCGTTTTCAGACATGTCCCTTTTACAACCGCCAATATTTGGGAGCATTTTTATAGTGAGTTTTTCAAATGTATATAAAAGATGATACAAATAAATAATACTAATTTAATAAGAGTACATTTATGTTTTGGAGTAAACCATTTAATAATAGAAATAGAAACCCATGCATGGAATAATTTAATTCTGTAATCCTTCCCCCACCCTATTTCTATGGTTGTAGTTTCTTTTGTTTGTGCAACAGGACTCGTCTATTTTGGAAAATATATAGGAAATGTAAAAAAAAAAATAGAAGGTAAATAAGTCATAGTTGTGGTCAATGGTGGAAGAAGTGTTCCTATACCTTACTGAAAGTAGAAAATAACCACTTACTTCTTTACCCTGTATTATCATCAGTTTTCTGTCAGTGTCTTAGTATTATATATGATGTTTCTAGGTCATTATTGTTGCTGCATTAATGTGGACATTGCCTTGTACTGCTGTAGACTTTAGGAAAGTATTTTAAACATATATTCAGTTAATGATCGAAAACATTTTCAGCCACATCATTACTGAGCTACATATCCCCTCCTCCCCTCCCCTCCTCTCCCCTCCCCTCCCCTCCCCTCCCCTCTTGTTGTTGTGTCCAGCCTGCAGACTCTTCTCCTGGACGGGAACTTCCTGAGCTCCCTGCCCGCAGAGCTGGGCTCTCTGGAGGGCCTGACCTACCTCGGCTTGTCCTTCAACTGCTTCAGCTGCGCCCCCCCCGTCCTGGAGAAGCTCAGAGGCCTGGAGAGGCTCTGCCTGGCAGGGAACCAGCTCTCTGTCCTGGATATCACGGGGCTGCAGTGGCTGCCTGCTCGCCACGTAGACCTCAGGTAAACTCACAGGCATTATTAGTCGTAACACTGGAACAAAAGCTCGTCTGAAATCCTACACTTCCCAAGATGCTGCATGAACAATCTGCTCTGTATTCCTGCATCCCTGCCTGTTTGGGACTTTTTGTCCTGTGGAATTGGAAATCTGAACATCAAGTAATTAAAGTTCAATTAAGCAGCCATAAAAAGGGATTACATGAAGTGTCAAGAGCTGAAATTGAATGAAACATATGAATTGGTTAGTAAAATAACACACTTCTCCTTTGAATCCTAGAGATTTTCATAAAAAAATGATGTACTTTACAACTTTATTTTAATAAAATAACTGTTCTATTTATTGTAGTGTTGCACGGTGTACCGATACTTGAAAGATACCGCGATACCCTGCCGTTAAAAACGTTACGATTCCTCCGTTTCATTAGTATCAGTACTTTTAAGAATGACGGGGGAAAGTACTCCGGTGAGAAAGCGTCGTTTTAATAAGAGCCGTGTGTGTTCAGCGCTCTGCTTCCACTCCCTGCACTGCAGCGGTGCCTGAAGTCCCGCCCCTTTCAAGCACGCTCTAAGTGCCTCCCCTCTCTCGTGCACGCGCTCGCTGCCAGAGCATGTGAGAAAACGAGAAGCATGGCTGCAAGTGGGAGTGCAACTGCCGCTGCGCCTCGGCTTGTTGACAAAAAAGACGCCAGAAGCGACATTTGGAAGTATTTTAGCTATATCTCTGTGAGGGCAAGCCTACGGACACCACGAGGCCTTTCTGTAAGAAATGTATTAATTGTATTTAATACGAATTCTTGTCATTTATTTTATTTATTGTTCTCATTGTTTAAAAGTTTGTGTTTTGGTGTGAAATAAAGCACAATAATTACATTTAAGACACACTTTTTTGTTAAAGATCTGCTGAACATCCAAGTGGTGAAAAGCACAGCCTGCAGTGTATCAATCAAAGTTAGCGCCATACCCTCGATTCCATCTTAAATCGTACTGATCCTTAAATATTGAGAATCCGGCCTGGAAAGTCCTAGAATGTGATATCTAAAAAGGTTTTCAAACCCTAAGACAGAGATGTAATCTCCAGCTCATTTGTTTCCTTATATCCATGTTCTCTCTTACAGGCTGAACCGGCTTCAAAGGGTGACAGTGGGAGACTCGGAGCAGCTGATGCACATCCTGCAGCTGGACCTGAGGGACACGGGGCTCCAGGAGCTGGATGTCAGGCCCCTCTGCAGGCTGGAGCTCCTGCGCTGTGACAGAAACAGTCTCTCCCTCCTCAGAGTCAGTGGCCACGCCCTCAAGAGCCTGCACGCCGCACACAACGGTATTTATTATGTTAATGCAAGTTCCTCCACATGTTTACTTCAATACAATTCATGATAAAACATTTGCCCTGGAATGACAGGAGGAAGTTGGGATCAAACTTGTTAATGTGATTAATTTGTGATAATTTTTGTAATAATAGTTTAGGTTTCCAGATTAATCCCGGGCATTAACTTTGTCAAGCTTTGCTGCTAATAAGGAATTGTTCATATTGTGTTTTCAGAGCTGAAGCTCCTGGAGGTGCAGCCGGTGCCCGAGAATCTGACTGTTCTGGATTTGTCCTGGTAAGAAGACTCTATGAATACCCAACTGCCCTATTTACTGAGTGGAAAAGAAGGCCATGTGCTTGTTCTAAGAAGGCTGCTGACTGTATTCATATTTTTTTAGGAACAAGCTGGGATGTGTCCCTGCTTGGGTCTGTGAGAGCAGCAGACTGGAGGTGTTGGACATCAACCACAACTCTGTCACAGAGCTGCCCCTACAGTGAGCAACACACCAACACCATTGTTTGTTATTATGTCAAAATGTTATTTCAAGTCTTCAAATATCACAAATGATAACATATTGAGAAAAAAAAACACTTTTACAATTAATATCAGTGATGGTTATAATTGGCAGCATTGTTATACAATGATGCAATTTATTCGCTTTTCGGCGCCTCCCGCTTTTTTAACGCTGATTTGGGTGACTTGTGTAATTCGTGGAGAACCGAAGAATTTTCGTTTTTTGGGGGGGGGGGGGGTCCGTCCGTCCGTCCGTCCGTCTAATTAAACAAGCGAGTGCCTGTTTTTCCTGGCCAAGGACAGGTTCCTTGAACACAACACGAGCGTCACGTGTCTTCACTTGGTAAGGAATGTAGAGTAGATTACTAGAGTGCTGACGGAGAGCACCGGAACGCCGCTCCAGCTCTTCAAATATTGCAGTACCCATAGGGAGCCGTACACATGCCGCAGTGTTTGCGTGGCTGTGTCTTTAGTTGCAAGCACAGTGGCGATCTGTTGTTATTAGCATCTGGTTAGCTAGCTATGCTAACGAATTTAAAGAGCTTTTCTACAACCAGGTGGAAGAGAGCTCTCTCCTGAGAGGCTCAAATAACCTCAGCTCAGTGAGGTTAAGGCACACCTTGATATGATCATTATAGTTATTAATGAGACATTAGAGACTAAATGAAAAACAGGTATAAAATACTATATGACATTAACAAAAAAGTTGTTAAAAATAACAAGAATAGAGTTTAAAAGGGGAGTGATTTGTAAAATATCCAAAAAGAAAAATCTGCTTACAGTTCTGTTTCAAATGAGTGTTGAAATATGTATCCATAGATCTCCTCATGTTGCTCTCAAAGTGCACCAGATTGATGCTTTTAACTTCAATATTTAAAAACAAATCTTCCCGGGGGAGCATGCCCTCGGACCCCCCTAGAGGAGGTTAGGTCTCCCCCACTTAATGTTCACATGGATAGAATACTAAATACCTTTGCACACATCATGTGTCCATATATTTCTTTTGTGGTGGTCATGCCACACCGTGCACGTGCATGCATACGCGAGTCATGATAAGATATCTGGATTAAGAGGTTGCTTTTTCTTTGAACAGCATGAAAGAAAGGCCAAATGAATGGGCTGTGATTTTAGTTTTTTTTAAGCAGAGGTTGAGTTCAATAATTTGTATGGCCCTCTGAGGATGTTGTAAAAATTGAAAGGAAAAAGGTTCCCCACCCCTGGTGTAAATAATAATTAAAACCCTTGATTTATAACTTAACATCTCTGTCTCCTATTGATCTGAGTAAATTATAAAGAACAGCCAGTTAATTGAAGGATTATAGCACAGGCCTTAGTCAGATGGTATATTACGCTGTTTTTTTTCTGCTTCGAATAGTTCTCTCTTTTTTCACGATACCTGTGTTTGCATCACTGGTTATAAGAGGCAACACTGTTGTTGACATACTGTAAATACAGATATACTTAATAACAACAGTGTTGGTAACTCTTAAAACTCTTTAAACAGAACGGTATTATTCCAAAGGGTCTTACGGCCCGTCCACACACAGGCTTGAAAAAAATCTTGAAAAATCTTGATACTGGGCGTGTCTGAAGCTTGGCAATTTTTTGCAAGCAACGCGACCAACAACCAATCACATGAATCTCCCGCCCCCGACATACAAAGCAATAGATATGTTAAAACGAAGTAAACTGGATATAAACTCTCCAAACAGGGGAAAACCTACCAGTTTCACCCACTGTCTCTGCCACCTCCCTCCATGCCCGGTTCCTCCGGTTTGTATCCCGGTAAATAGTTGTGGTCGTAAAGAACCGGGTGATTTGCTACCGTAATATCTCGTTTGGAATATGAGGAAATGAAATGCGGTCTGGCTCTCCCAGCTTGCACGCGGTTTGATTGGCTAGCGCTTGTACTGGCGGGATTTGATTGGCTGATGCCAGCTTCGAAAGCATTGGGAGCATCAAAAGTTGAACATTGCTCAACTTTTGATGCTCACGATGCTTGCAAAGCCATGCTCCGCTCCCCACAATGCAGTTCGGCGAAGATTAAAAATCTTCTACGTCACCCCATTCAAGTGAATGGGCGAAGCTTTGAAAGATTTGTTTCATGCCTGTGTGTGGACGGGCCGTTATCGATACCTGTAGCAAAACGCCTACACCAGTGCAGTGTTTCTTTTCTTGTCTTTGGCAACAATTACTGTTGGCTTCAAACACAATCAGATCCTGGTAGCTTTTTTCTGGGTTGCTCACACATACTGAAAGTGGCTTTGAGAAATGTTCCAACTCAATGTCAGCATTTCAAAATGTATCCTTTACTTTTTACCCCCGTGTGTGTGGTGTAGGCTGCTGTCCAGTGGGAGCCTGAGGAAGCTGCTGGCAGGCTGGAACCAGCTGTGTCGGCTGGCTGAGAGACTGGAGAGATCGCAGCTTGAGGTCCTGGACCTCCAACACAACCATCTGACGGAGCTCCCACACAACCTGTTCATCAAAGCACAGAGGTGCACACAACATCCATCCTCTTGTTTTCTCGCTCTATTTGTTTCCGTGTCTATTTTCGTCTTTGTGTATTCAACATTTCTCTATTTATTTCTGTCAGTTTTCTTTTGTGTTTTCATTATTATTATTATTAAGTTTGTATTCTCTTTTGGGATGTCTTCACAGCTTGCGGTACCTAAACGTGTCAGCCAATAAATTGGAGAACCTCCCTGCAGCCAGCCTATCAGAGGACAACTCCAGCAGCCTGGAGGAACTCTATGTGACCAATAACTGCCTGACGGACAAGTGTGTCCCCCTGCTGACTGGACACGGCCACCTCAGGGTGCTCCACCTGGCCTACAACCAGCTGCAGACGTTTACTGCCAGGTAATAACTGCACATAAACTGATCTTGTAGAAGAGGAACATTAATGTATGATAACTTCATTTTTTACCTTTAGTTTTGCTGCATTGAAGGGCAAATAAAAAAAGAAACGCATGCACACACTGTCACTCTAAGAAGCAGGTTGCGAGAACATTAACCAATCACATGCACCTAATTGCAGGCTTGTCGACACACACACACACACACATACACAAGCTTACATGAACTCACATTCCTTTGCTTCTGAGCTGTCCTAATCCTAGAGGAATCTCACATCACGTTATAATCACAGCTTTGCTTCAGAATGAGGTTTATGTCACATGAGAGATGACTTGTGGTGTGTAGTGCTCTGATACAACTGTACCTCCTCCTCCTCCTCCTCCTCCTCCTCCTCCTCCTCCTCCTGCAGTAAACTGGCACGTTTGGAGCAGCTGGAGGAGCTGGACCTGAGTGGAAACAGACTGAGGGCCGTTCCCACCACCATACTCAGCTGTCAGCGTATGCACACACTCTCTGCCCACTCAAACTGCATCAACGCATTCCCCGAGGTTCTCCAGCTGCCTGAGATCAAGGTTAGTGTGATATATGAAGGTGTTATAGGCTCTGTTTCTTTGCTCTCATTTATCTGTGATGTTCCTCTGGAGCTTAAGAATGTAAACATACTGTTCATACAGGGGAGTGGGCGATATGTGGATGATATATCGAATGTATCGCGGCTAGATCTGCGTAGCATGAATAAAATGACTGCTAGCAAAAATACAGTACAACTGATCTTGTCATTTTTAAAGCTGCCGGCATGAGGCTTGCTTAGGCATTTCTCTCCTCTCACGCAACAAAGAAACAAAAAAATCAAGTTTACATTATGCACACTCGCCTGCCTATCAACACAAGGGGCCAGGGCTGTTTTAAAAAAACAACTATTAAGATACATATTGTGCAAAGCGTTAAAGCCTTAACATATTGAGATATATCACCCAGCCCTACTACATAATGTGTTTTACTTTCTAGAACAACATCTCTAACATACACCCCATCAGATTAGAATGAACTGTGGTCCTAGTTGGGGACCTTGTGGAACTACTGGAAAAGTCATTGTAATCTGTTGACCAAAAAAAAGTCTCCCTCTGTCCCGTTCTATCTTTATTGGGGTTGGGGCACATCGAAAAACCTGTAATCTCTTTCGTAATCTCCTAATCTCTTCCTTCATTTTTAACCCAAACCACGATGCAACCTGCTTTTGCTGATACTGAACAGATGTAAATCAATCCAATGAATAGAAAGGACATTGAAAAGCAAGGTACCCACAGAAACTCTCTCCTGTGATCTGACCCTTTCTCTCTCTCTGTTTTGATCCGTAAGTGTGTCGACCTGAGCTGCAACGAGCTGACGGAGGTGACTCTGCCGGAGACGCTTCCTCAGAAGCTTCAGGATCTGGACCTCACAGGCAACCCTCGCCTCAACCTGGACCACAAGAGCCTGGAGCTCCTCAAGTACGAGCCTGCTAGATCCTGCAGTAGTGATGATAATGAAAACAAATACAGTAAATGTACTGAATTGTGAAGAAGCAACTGGCTGAGCCTCTTTCCCTTTTCTTTCTCCTCTCTGCAGTAATATCAAATGTTTCAGGGTGGATCCATCCCCTTCAGCTCCGTGTTTGAGCGAGAGCCACGGGGCCCCTGCAGTCTGGAGCCACGGCTACACAGAGGCCTCTGGAGTCAAAAACAAGTCAGTCCCTCCCCTTCTATTTTTGTTTCTCTCCATGTGCACTTCATGTTTATTTAGATATACACACACACTTCTCTGAAAAACAATAGTAATGAAATACATAAAAATGAAAGTCCTGTGAAGGCATAAAAAACTGCATAAGACTAAATTATAATGAAAATGTAAGAAAATAAGCATTTCCAAAATAGTTGAAAAGCTCTTACTCGGCTGTATGGGGCTGCAGCTAAACAGTTTGATGTTTTTTTTAGCCTGGACAGCAAAGCTTTAGACACTTTGGGTCAGCAGATCTGACGGATTAAACCGTCAATACGATTATTTTTAGTCTTTAACCTTGGACATCATGCTTGTCCCTGGAGAATATCAAGTTTGAAGAGCAGAACATAGACAAGAGATCCAAATCCCTAAAGCTCAAAAGGAGATACAATTAAATTCAGATGTAAGTAATGAACCATATCTTACTTTTTAGGTATGAAAGTCACTGCAGTGCTACAGTCGTATCTTTCACGCCTATAGTGTGCTGAATCCAGATATGTTATTAACACTGAAACCAAGCAGGCAGAATGAAAGGAAAGCAGGGTTGTTTATATTCAGTCATATATTGTGGCAGGATTGTGTACATAACCCTCTTGTTGTTCACAGGCTGTGTGTGGCAGCTCTGGCCCTGGACAGCTTCTGTGGGATCCGTGAGGCTCTGTACGGAGTGTTCGACGGGGACAAGAACGTGGAGGTGCCTTACCTGCTGCAGTGCACCATGGGAGACGTGCTGGCAGAGGAGCTGCACAGGGGCCAGAGGCAGGAAGACTACATGACCAACACTTTCCTCACCATGCAAAGGTACACAGCTTATAACTACTATTATTTCTCAAATGTGCTTACTTGTTTGTATATATACGTTTCTTGTAAACATGTTTTTGTGATGTATTGTAATACATATGTTTTATTTGTTTTTATCAGCAATTCCTGTATTGTGAGCCCTGTTAAGCTTTTATTATGATTTTATTACATTTCTTTCAAATATTCTTTTTTCTCTGCAACATCTGACCTGAGACGGCACATGTCAAATAGCTTCTTACCGATTACAGAATTGTCTATTAATGCGGAATGTCCCTGTTTATTAATTTAATAAATAAACAAATAGTTCTGTATTCGCCCCTATTATAAAACGTAATTCTTCTTTCTGTTGCACCCTGTTTTGCCACTGCAAATCCCTTTTATGTGTAAAAATACTTTGCAATAAACCTGATTCTGATGCTGAAATATTCCCGGAGCAGCACACAGGAGTAGAAACGTGAACTCTTCCTCAGTTGTTAGCCGTAACAAAGATCATACACACTCCTCACTAAGAGTTTCTGCGTTGCTCTGCTGCAGGAAACTGGGCACAGCGGGTCAGAGGATGGGGGGCTCGGCCGCTCTGTGTCACATCAAACATGACCCGGTGGCTCCGGGCGAGCGCGGGGGCTGCTTCACCCTGAAGGCCGCCAACGTGGGCCGGTGCCAGGCGGTTCTGTGCCGCGACGGTAAAGCTATGCAACTCTCCACCACACACACTGTCAAAGAGGAGCCCGAGTACCTGAGGGTCCGGCAGCATAACGCCATCATCACCGAGGTAAAGACACACTCATTTGCATATTGAGCAGTTTCATAAAATATTGATGATTTGGTTCATTTTCGTATTAATAAAGTGATAACATCGTACACATTACAGTTGCAATGCCGTCATTGGTTTACCTAACAGCCCTTTCCCCCCTTCCTGCAGGACAACAAAGTGAGTGGTGTGACTGACTCCACCAGGATCATGGGTTACTCCTTCCTGTGCCCCTCCGTAACACCCAGACCGCACGTCTCCACAGTTACCCTCACCCCGCAGGATGAGTTCTTCCTACTGGGCAGCCGGGGATTATGGGACATGTTGTCTCCCAGCGAAGCGGTGGAGGCGGTCCGGAATGTCCCGGACGCTCTGGCTGCTGCTAAGAAGCTGGTGACCCTGGCTCAGAGCTACGGCTGCTCCGACAGCCTCAGCGCTGTGGTGGTGCAGCTCAGCATCACGGAGGACTGCTGCTGTTTCTGCGAGCCCGAGCCCCCTCCTCCCAGCCCGGGCCCGGGGGTGCACACCAGCACTCACCCCTACTCAGTGGGCAGTGATGGCATACCGCTGCCCCCCGCCTCCTCTGGGACAGTGAGCGAGCTGAGCAGCGAGTTCAGCACGTCGGAGATGAGCAGCGAGGTGGGGTCCACCGCGTCCTCGGAGGAGCCCCCGCCCCAAGCAGAGCCCCTCCCCTCCCACCTAAACCTGCCGGGGCGGGCCGGTGTTCGCAGGCCGCCCTGTGGAGGAGGCAGCTTCCACAGGCAGTTCTCCGGAGCTCTGTCGGACCACGGGGTGGACAGCGAGGACGAGGAGCCCATCGCCGGGGTCTTCTCCAACGGCAGCCGCGTCGAGGTGGAGGCTGACGTCCACCGCCATGGCTGCACAGCCCCCCAAACGCACACTACACCAAGCACAAAAATCCCTCCTGTTGTGGCTTCACCTTCGCCTCTTCCCTTCTCCTTGCCGTCCCCCTCCCCCGTCTCTCCTTCCTCGCCCTTCCTCAGCGGGGAGGCTCAGTCGGGGACCCTGGGCCGCAGGGCTCGTGCTAACGGCTCCGTGGCTTGTCAAGGGAGGAACCAGGACCTCATCGAGGAGGCGGCCGACGCCCCCGTTAGGAAGCAGGGGGGCTACTTCAACGCTCCCGCCCAGCCGGACCCCGACGACCAGCTCATCATCCCGCCAGAGCTGGAGGAGGAGGTCCGGCAGATCATCCAGCAGCAGCAGCAGCAGCAGCAGCAGCAGCAGCAGCAGATGCAGACACACAGCCAGCCAGCACACAGCTACCAGAAACCTGCAGACTTCTTCGTCACACCGCTCTAACTTCCACTTTAGGTCGTACCGCTCCCTCCAAAAGGTCCTCAGAGTATTCTGAACATGCTTCTGGACCAGACAGACTGTTTTGTTATTTACTTTATTTTCTACTGTTAACTCTATACCCCTTGAAACGCAATGCAATTTTTTACAACACTTAACATTGATAAGATCTTCACATGTAATTGATTTTCTTTTTTTACCATATCTTTAATTTTAAGAAGCTCTTTGAAATGCTTTTTATTGGAAAATCATTCTATGTTAAATGGTACTTGGAGATAGGGACCCTTGTGTTTTTGTGTTGTAGCAGACATTTCCCCCGTGTGTCGCGGCTCATGGCCTTTACAGTTGTCCGAGTTAGTAAAACTGTTAAACTAACTCCTAGGAGTTTAATACTTTAAAGTGACTTAGTCACTGAAGCGTACTAATATTCTCTGAGAGAAAAGATGATAATTTCAAAAGGCTGATATTCCAGGTTTGTGTTTTCGGGTGTGCAGAGTTCAGAGTGGTGCTGCAGTGCAGAGTTAATGCTGAAGGGTGTGGGGGGGGGATGTTACAGGTATTACCAGCTGAATGAATGTTCTCAGAACAGTGCTACAGACTTCTTGATAATGGCAAATCGCACAAGAGAGCTACTTTTGCTATATAATAAATTAAAGTTTTCAGATAAGAACAACGTGTTGACTTTAACTTATTGTGGAGGAGTGGATGTTTGTACTTAACGAGACTTTTTGTAGCCATATGTTAAGCTTTGTTTTTTCAAGGCTTTTATTTGTATAAGTGTTGGGGGGTTCCCTTCCTGTAGTGTGTTACATAATGGGTTTCATTTATAACTTACACAACACGGTAGAATGAATAAAAAGCAGTAAAAACAAACAATAACAAAAATAAAAGGGTAGTAATAACTAAATAAAAGGTCTAGGAAAAGGCTCTATTGAACAGATGGTTTTGAGGTCCTTTTTTAAAAGCCTCCACGGTCTGTGGTGCTCTCATGTGGTCGGGGAGAGCGTTCCACAGACAGGGAGCAGCCGAGCAGAAAGCCCGCTCTCCCATAGCACGGAGCTTGGTCCCGGGGGGTTTGAGGAGGTTGGATTTGCTGCATGTAAATGTTCTGACAAGGCTAAACATTTCCCTCCAGAGGGAGTTCCTCTCCCACACACTCACCCAAACGCTGTAACAATATATGGTTTGATGCTTATGCTTGAACAATTAGACAAGTAATGGTCTAATCCAGGGGTCTGCAACCTTTTTGACCAAAAGAGCCATTTTGCTCCTTTTTCCCAAATATTTTTTTGTCTGGAGCCGCAAAACATATTTCATAGCTTGATAGCTAATAAAGTTGTCTTTATTGTTATATCAGACAAAAACTACAGTTGTTTTGCATTTATTAGGCTATTTATTACATTATATAAAACTGTTAACCTATAATAAGAAACAAAGAACTCCTATAAGGAGAATTAAAAATAATACACAGGCCTACTTTAAAATAAATTAAACACAGCACTTGGGGAGTCCTCTGCACATTTGAAGGGGAATTTTTTTTTATTAAAATGGGCCCACTTTGAAATAAATAAAACATAGCTGCACCCTAAAAAGAGTTAAAGGTAGGGTAGTTAAGAATGGAGAAACCAGCTCGAGTGCGCTAGAATTTGAAAATACACAACCGGAAAAAATAGGCCTCTTCCTTCAGACTTTCTTACAGAGTCCCTCCTCCAACATACACGAACGCGCACAGATGGAAGGCTGACAGGCAGGTAGGCCATCCAGTTACTTTAGCCGGGCCGGCTAAAATGATTGGTCGTGCTTTTTACAGCGCTACGGCTTCCAGAGATTAATTTTTGTAAGTATTATTGTCAAAGAATTTAATATATTCATTGCTATCGGGACGTTAAGAGCATTCCATGGAATATAACAGTGTTTTCTGAAATAAATTACATCCCCCATTGAATTAAGACTGAAGATTGTCAGCTGTCTTCCTCTCCCGTGTTGTTCCTCGATACGTAAAGGCTAGAGCACCGTTGACAACTTCTCTCTACATATCAAACATACCGGTAAACCAGCATCGTTTGCTGTGAAAGCATATAACTCTGTCCACACAGAATTAAAAGTCATTCATTCACTTTTAATGGATGTTAGAAACAGATGTACCCAAACGTGTCACACATCTGAAACTGCATGGCTGTAGTGAGTGCAAACCTCTAAAATAGTAGTCTCTTTTATACATATTTTATTTTCAAATGATCATGGTTAAGAAGTGCTCAACAAGCAACAGACTTGTCTCTGCTAATGTAACTGTCTCTGCATACAATCACTGCATTGTGTTATCTGAAATGGTCAAATTAGAACTTGGGTAATTACCTCACTCTGGAGAGTTTCTTTTGTTAGTAATTAAGTTTTGACCAAACAGACCAACAGTTACATCACTGCTGAGTCGTGTGTGTGTCCCATTGTTTGACAGCAGAGAGAGTGTGGGGGGGGGGGGGGGGGGGGACACAGCAGTGAAGTCATGGCTGGCAGGAAGCCTCTGGAGGGGACAGAGGAGCAAATCAGGAGCTGTGGTCCAGAGCTCTGGCGCACCCTACAGGCGCCATAAACACAACAGTTGAATGTAATCACATTGATAGGTTTAATTTGAGTAGATACATTTATGTACATTATCAATATCAAAAAGGTGGCATTATCAAACAAACATTGATACAAAAACATTAATTTAAACATTTATAAAATCCAGGCCTGAGTTAAAACAATCCAACATACAAACCGTTCACATGAAAAATGTACTTCTACCCATATTGGACCTGTCACAAAGGACTAAAGAGCCAAGGACATCAGAAGAAGAATTGAATGTGACATGGAATTAAAAAAGCACATTACTAATCCCAACACTGGTCCCAAATAAATTACAAAAATATTGCATTTAATATTTGGAGTGCATGTTTGTTGTCCTCTAACATTGACCGAGGGTATTAAGTCTTAAAATTCTCAACACCCGTTATCCTGAGCTGTAGGGAAGGATACAAGCATTAAAAGGCCCTTAATAGGCAGCTATTAGCATCATTCATTTGAATTGTGTTAGTCCCCTATTGATCTATCTACAACAAAATCACCATGGTATTATACAGCGCTTTGAAAGGTCACAAGGGGAATGTGTGTGTGTGAATGCTGACTTATGTAAAAGCCCTTTGAGGGGTTGTAAAGGCTGCAAAATGGTTAGATTAATGCAGTGTATTTACCATTTGCAAGATTTTTCAAAACAAAGAAAAAGGGGAACACAAAAGTTGTTCTGAAAAACAATCCCTTCAAGGCCTCTCAGGGCCTCCGTCTATAAAAATGTCTCTAAAGCTCTGTCACATTATTGTAAATTCCTTTTATCCAAGTGACGATCCTTTAGGAATGATTACTCAATTTCTTCCAGGTTCTGATGCTCTGAACATAACCTGATTCAGAGCAGAGTCGGTTTCCATGGTGATATACCCCAGTCAAGTGAGCAAGCTTCATGATACCAGAACTATCTGTGGTCCTTCTCTGCCCCTCACACAGAGGTGGTGTCGGCCCTCAGCGGCGCTCTCTGTGCGTTGGCTCTGGCCTGCTGCTTCTCCGCCTCTCTGCGCTTCCTCTCCTCCAGGTAGCGCCTCACCCCCCGGATGGTCTGGAAGGTGAGCACGGTGCCGACGCCGTACAGAATGGCCGTGATGAGCCCGAACAGAGCTACGGCTGCGTCACCCCCGCCCACATCGCAGTTCATCCAGGTGTAGCCCCTCCCTCCGTAAATCCTGGCGCGCTGCTGACACACATCAGTGGCGTTCACCGTGATGATGAAGTGCAGGTAGAGCCCCACGGCCACCACGTAGGCCACCGCTCCCACTGCCTGGAACACCAGTGCTCCGTACAGAAGCTTCCGGGACATGTGGTGGGGGGGTTTGTTCCCGGCCACCACGAACAGCAGCGAGAGGACCCCGAGGGTGAGGCAGAAGGGGATCCCCCCGTAGAGGCCCGGCGCCCTCATCTGGCTGTACTGCATGTCCAGCTCCCGCGCCTTCTGCAGCTCCGTGCCCTGCAGGTTGAAGTTGGAGTTTATGTCGAAGCCCCCCAGCCCGCCCGCCGAGGACATGCCTGAGGACACCATGTGGGCTGCAACCAGGCAGATCAGAACCAGGCTGTTGGTGAGGACGGCACAGATCAGCATGATGCCTGGAGGGGGGTCAACACGTGAGACAGGTGAGGAAGGGGGTCACAGCATCAGAACAAGGCGTTTGTAGGGATTCCCCTTCATAGAGATAGCCTTTTATATAGAAAATAAACAGAGTTTCTTTACTGAAACGGTGAGAAGGCTATGCAATAAAGAGCAATAATTCAAGTGAGTGCTGTTCAACAGCATTCCACTATTGTTCTTCAAATCTTTATTCTTCAACTTCTTCTTATTTCAACCAAACTTTGTCCGCTAACTACTTCAGCCTACTTTCAGCTACAGAAGCCATTCAACTATTACATTATTCAGCTATTTCAGGACATTGAGGCTATAAAGTTTGTTGTTTATACCTTTTTTTACTTTTCTTTGAAGTATTAAGCTTCATCACTATTGTTCCTACTCTTCCAGTGACATTTCACTCTCAATTTGAGCTGTAATAATTTCACTTTCTGCATTTCTCCGCTAAGTTCAGCAACACACTTACTTGGTTTCTGTAGCTAAAAGCAGCTACAGAGACCATTCAACTAATAACATATTCAGCTTTTTCTTCATTTTCGGCTACATTCAGCAACACATGTACACAGCTTGCCTAACAGCATTCGCACGCATTTTCAGCAGGAAATGCATTTTCGAGTTATATGCTTGCCAAACAGTCATGTTGCAGTTTACATTGTAAGATAAGATCAAATGTACTTATCTTATACTATTATCCTATTAGTGTTTGTTTGTGATACAGAAACATTTTTTTGTGAGGATACATTGTGTGATATCACACGTGTGCGTATATATGTAGGGTTCCAAATAATAATAATATTTAAGAACAACTGATTTTTAACTTAAATTAATTTTAGCATTCCATCTGAAGAAAATGTAAAAAAATAATTGGAAAATACTTTCCAAAGTTCCCAGAACCGAAGGTGATGCCTTCAAATGTAGTGTTGCCTGACCAACAATACCAATATATATCATTTTGTATTAATAATTGACGAATAGGGTGGGTAGATTCTTGTTTTTCACATTCCTAGAGGATTAACTCTTCTTTTACATGAAGTACATGAAAACATTTAGACCAAGGTACCAGGTAATCCAATATGTCCTTTGTTAAAGTAATCCCTGCAAAGTGTAAACTCAGTAAAAAGAGGCCTACTCTATAAACACCAGAAACAGGTCCGTCCAGTATTCACAGAAGGAAGAATTAGGACTGAGCTGCAATGAGACTGAAACCAAAGTCCGCCCTGTGACGCAGCAGACAGAGCTTTCATTTTATATTCAACCCACTGTGATCCTTACGTACCTCTCCTGGAGCAAATGTGTGAGCATTTGGACTCGTGGTGCTCCTCTCGAGGGGCTTCCCGCTCCCGCACATGTTTGGGAGGGGGGTCGGTCTCTCTGGGGTAGTATGGGGGTCTGGAGGAAGACCTGAAGCACAGAAACACATACATGATGACACCAGTAATGATTTTAGCTTGTTTACATCTTGGAATTATAACGCCTAAATACACTAGATGCAATGAAATACAGTTGCATAGCATATGAGAATATTGTCTGCATAACAATACAGAATAATTCCTGTAAATTAATAATAATAATAATAATAATAATAATAATAATAATAATAATAATAATAATAAAACACCGTGGCCCATGTTAGTGGTGTTGGGTTGGGCTTGTGTAGGTTACACTAGAATTAACTATATATTGGTAAACAAAAAAAAGCATAATTGAAGGTTAATTTTTATTTAAAAACCAGAAGAATATATATATTAAAAAAACAAATTTGATGAACTCTTGACGTAAGCAGTGGTGGAAAAAGTATTCAGGTTCTTTACTTGAGTAAAAAAAAATCTGAAATATTTGTAATATTTTAAAGCAAAAGGAGCAAATCTTCACATTTAAAAAGTTGGATCCGTGAAACAAAAATGTCTTGCTGCCAATACATTTTCTGTTACGCCTCACATATAATGTTGGATGGTGATACCAAATAATCATATTTTAAAAAGGTTTGATAAATATTGTGTGTTAAAATCTTAATTTATAAAGTTACTACAGATTAAATCTGTGAAATAAATATTTTGGATTAAAAAGTACAAAATTGGCATCCAAAAAGTAGTAGAGTAGAAGTTTAAAGTAGTGTAAAATTAAAATGATGGGTTAAAGTATGCTACAAGTAGGCCTACCTCAGATAAAGTACAGTACTTGGCTAGTTACTTTCCACCACTGGACATAGGTAGGCCTACTATAACATGTAATATTACAGGTAAAGCAAAGGGCTTTATGGTATTTAATGAAGTACATTGAACGCACCCGTCATCGTTGGAGTCCCGGTAGTTTCGATGCTCTCCGTTTCTCTCCCGGTGCTCTCCGTTTCTCTCCCGGTGCTCTCCGTTTCTCTCCCGGTGTCCCCGGTTCGAGCGCGGCGGCTGGCTCATACCTGCTGACCGAAACCGAACAATTGGACACATAAATGACCTTTGAACAATAAACACACTGTAGGCCTACAGGCTACTATAAACATGAACAATTATTCAAGAAAATGTATTTTAATGAAGAATATTTTTGTTATTTAGGCTACGTTAATTTCGACCGTTGACGTTCAGGTATAAACGTCAAACAATGTAAGCTTTCGTTTAACCACATATCTCTAATCGTTATCAACGTGTATTTATAACTGAAACAAACAAACCAAACTCTTGTTTACGAGGACTTAAGCTAATGTCAGGCAACGGTGAAGCAGGTTTCACAGGTAAAAACATTAAAATAAACATGGCTCCGTAGCTTCTAAAAAGCTTCGTTTTACTTAATTAGCTTACAAACGTGTATGTTATAAAGTCTTAGGTTGACCCAACTGTGAAAGATATTACTTACTGAATATATGTCGACAAAAGCACTGTAAAGTCCAACTATGACGCCTTTTTTCAAATTACTCCTCGCCAGGTATACAGCTCCCCACCCTACCTGGAGGGGGAGGAGGAAGAGGAGGAAGGCGGAAGACGGAATAGAAGCTACAGGTTCAGATGAGATTTACACAGCTAGAGATTCACAAATACGTTTTTTTTTGGATGAAGGCATTACCAGCTCTTCTGAATCGGCCGCTTTGTGTGCTGTCACTCTCCCATCTGGAGCTGAAGAAGCCTCTGTTTATAGTTCTGTTTTAGGGGTGTGGGAGCGCAGCCTCTGTCTGTCGGGGAGGAATGTTGGATTTCTTTTATTAGCAAAGAGATTTACATGCAGCTCCCCAAAGAGTGCTGTGTTCCCTCCAGCATTAGCATACTCCCTGCTTGGAATCACACATTCCCAAGTTATATGTAGGCTGCTCACACTGTTTATTGCTCATGAACTCATATTTTCTAAGTGGCTGGCTTGCTGAAAACCAACAATGCAAGTAGTCGATAAAGCGAAAGCCACCTATACATTTGTTTTAGTCATATCAACCAAAAATGACAAACATTTACTAGTTGCAGCTTCTCCAATCTGAGGATTTATGTTTTTTGTCAGTTATATTAGCTAAAGTTACAAATAAAGAAAATGTTGCTGTAGAAGCAAATATAGGTATAAGTAACCTAAAGTTAAAGGGGGGGGGGGGGGAACAATTATAAGAGGGAGCATTATATAAAACTTAAAGACATGTAAAAAATATATAAAGCATACAACAGTAGTTAGGAAAAGTGACGTTGGTGTCTTGTGATTGCTAGTATTCAGCCTATAGTATATTCAAACAGCATACGGGCCAGATTAAGTAATGACACTTAATGTGGGTATGATAGTAGATATAGGCCTATGATAGTAATTAGTATACTAAAAATATAGTTTTCTGACTGTTAAATAAAATACATCCCCTTTGGCTGTGTGAAATGAATACAATTTAAAGACAAAACAAGTAATACATTAATCCATAAAGAGTTTGCAAGACAGGGGTTGTTGAAACATGATTCACATTTAGGACAGGTACATTTCTGCCTACATGTTGGAGCTCTTTTAAGCCATCAGATCCTTCAACATTCGAAATAATAATAATCCGGATCAAAGTCTGTTTAATATTAAGAATAATTGAATCCCTGGTTCCAAACAAGCACTTTAGTTCTTTGATTCGTGCACCTTTTTTGTGCCATTAAAGTGTCAGTTTTGTCCATTCATCCATCTTCTCCCGCTTATCCGTGGTCGGGTCGCGGAGGTAGCAGTTCCAGCAGAGAGCCCCAAACTTTCTTTTCCCTGGCCACATCAACAAGCTCTGACTGGGGGATCCCAAGGCGCTCCCAGGCCAGCGAAGAGATATTATAATCCCTCCACCTGGTTCTAGGTCTACCCCTTGGTCTCTTCCCAGCTGGACGTGCCTGGAACACCTCCCTAGGGAGGCGCCCAGGTGGCATCCTAACTAGGTGCCCGAACCACCTCAACTGGCTCCTTTCGACGCGAAGGAGGAGCGGTTCAACTCTGAGTCCCTCCCGGATGACCGAACTTCTCACCTTATCCCTAAGGGAGACACCAGCCACCCTGCGGAGAAAACCCATCTCGGCCGCTTGTACCCGCGATCTCGTTCTTTCGGTCATGACCCATCCTTCATGACCATAGGTGAGGGTAGGAACGAAAATGGCGCGGTAGACAGAGAGCTTTGCCTTCTGGCTCAGCTCCCTTTTCGTCACAACGGTGCGGTAAAGCGACTGCAGTACCGCTCCCGCTGCTCCGATTCTCCGACCCATCTCACGCTCCATTGTTCCCTCACTCGAGAACAAGACCCTGAGATACTTGAACTCCTTCACTTGGGGTAAGGACTCATTCCCTACTTGGAGTGGACAGTCCATCGGTTTCCTGCTGAGAACCATGGCCTCAGATTTGGAGGTGCTGATCCTCATCCCAGCCGCTTCACACTTGGTTGCGAACCGATCCAGTGAGTGCTGAAGGTCGCAGACCGATGAAGCCATCAGAACCACATCATCTGCAAAAAGCAGTGGTGCAATCCTTAGTCCACCGAACTGCAGACCCCCTCCCCCATGACTACGCCTCGAAATCCGATCCATGTATATTACAAACAGGATTGGGGACAAAGCGCAGCCCTGGCAGAGGCCAACCCTCACCTGAAATGGGTCCGACTTACTGCCGAGGACCCGGACACAGCTCTCGCTTTGGGAGTACAGAGATTGGATTGCCCTGAGTAGAGACCCCCTCACCCCATACTCCCGCAGCACCTCCCACAGTAACTCCCTGGGAACCCGTTCATACGCCTTCTCCAAGTCTACAAAACACATGTAGACTGGATAAGCGTACTCCCAGGCCCCCTCCAGGATCCTTGCGAGAGTAAAAAGCTGATCAGTCGTTCCACGACCAGGATGAAATCCGCATTGTTCCTCCTCAATCTGAGGTTCGACAATCGGCTTGACCCTCCTTTCGAGTACCTTAGAGTAAACTTTCCCGGGGAGGCTGAGTAGTGTGATGCCTCTTTAATTGGCACACACCCTCTGATCCCCCTTTTTAAAAAGGGGAACCACCACCCCGATCTGCCACTCCTTCGGTACTGTTTCCGACATCCACGCAACGTTGATGAGACGTGTCAACCATGACAGTCCCTCAACACCCAGAGCCTTCAGCATTTCTGGGTGGATCTCAACCACCCCCGGGGCTTTGACACTGTGAAGTTGTTTGACGACCTCAGTGACCTCCCCCCGGGAGATTGGTGTCGATCCCCCGTCATACTCCAGCTCTGCCTCTAACATAGAGGGCGGAGTTGTCGGGTTCAGGAGTTCCTCAAAGTGCTCCTTCCAACGCCCTAACACTCCAACAGTTGAGGTCAACAACGTCCAATCCGTACTGTACACAGCTTGGATGGTTCCCTGCTTCCCCTTCCTGAGGTGTCGGACAGTTTTCCAGAACAACTTTGGTGCCGCCCGAAAGTCCTTTTCCATGTCTTCTCCGAACTTCTCCCACACCCGCTGCTTTGCCTCGGCCACGGCTGAGGCTGCTGCCCTTTGGGCCTGTCGGTACCTTGCAACTGCCTCGGGAGTCCCCCGGGATAACAAATCCCTGAAGGCCTCCTTCTTCAGTCGGACGGCTTTCCTGACCACCGGTGTCCACCAGGAGGTCCGAGGGTTACCGCCCCTTGAGGCACCTAGGACCTTGAGACCACAGCTCCCCGCCGCGGCTTCGGCAATAGAGGCTTTGAACACAGAGTACTCTGTTTCAATGTCCCCAACCTCCACAGGAATGCCCGAAAAGCTCCGCCGGAGGTGTGAGTTGAAGGCCTCCTGAACTTGGGCCTCCTCCAGACATTCCCAGTTCACCCGAACTACACGTTTGCGCTTACCAGGTCTATCCAGAGGCTTCCCCCGCCACTCGACCCAACTCACCACCAGATGGTGATCAGTTGACAACTCCGCCCCTCTCTTTACCCGAGTGTCCAAAACATACGGCCTCAGGTCCGATGATACGATAACGAAATCGATCATGGACCTTCTGCCTAGGGTGCTCTGGTACCACGTACACTTATGAGCATCCTTATGTTCAAACATGGTGTTTGTTATGGCCAATCCATGACTAGCACAGAATTCCAGTAACAAACCACCACTCCGGTTCAGATCAGGGGGGCCGTTCCTCCCAATCACTCCCCTCCAAGTGTCTCCATCATTGCCCACATGTGAGTTGAAGTCTCCCAGCAAGATTAAAGAGTCCTCTTCAGGAGCCCCATACAGGACTCTTTCCAGGGTCTCCAAGAAGGCCGTATACTCTGAACTGCTGTTGGGTGCATAAGCACACACAACAGTCAGAGTTTTCCCCCCCATAACCCGCAGGCGTAGGGAGGCGACCCTCTCGTCCACTGGGGTAGACTCCAACAACGAAGCACCCAACCGGGGACTTGTGAGTATCCCCACACCCGCCCGGCGCCTCACACCTTGAGCAACTCCGGAGAAGAATAGAGTCCAACCCCTATCCAGAAGTAAGGTTCCAGAGCCGACGCTGTGCGTAGAGGTGAGCCCAACCAGATCCAACTGGTAACGCTCCACCTCCCGTACAAGCTCCGACTCCTTCCCCCCCAGAGAGGTGACGTTCCACGTCCCCAAAGCCAGCTTCTGTCGCCCGGGTCTGGTCCGTCGAGACCCTCTGCATTCACTGCCACCCTTCTGGCAGCGCACCTGACCCCATCGCTGTTTCCCGTAGGTGGTGGGCCCGCGGGACGGAGAAGCGGAGGTGTTGCCCACGTCGCCTTTTCGGGCTGTGCCCGGCCGGGCTCCGTGGCAAGCCCGGCCACCAGACGCTCGCCGACGAGTCCTCCTTCTGGGCCTGGCTCCAGAAGGGGACCCCGGGCTTCCTCCGGGCCGGGTATCCTCACTTTGTGTGTCGTCTTTCAGGAGGTCTTGTGAACCAATCTTAGTCTGGCCCCTTGCCTGAGACCAATTTGCCATGGGAGACTCTACCAGGAACACAAGGTTCCAGACAACAAAGCCCCCAGGTTCATCAGGGCACACTTTCCGGGGAAAACAACGCTGTCAGTTGAATACAAATTCTGAAGTTTTTGCCAATCCGATCAGAAATGTACCAAAGATTTTTGGATCTTCAAAGAGCCCGATTCCAAATCGGCAAACAATTGCATTAAGCTATTAGAAATCGACGATCGGGCTCGATATATGGTTAAATATAGCAGTAGGCTATCGATTTTCATAGATGAGAATAACCCCTAGTTTCCACCGGGTCCGTCTGCGTCGCGTAACGGCTGCGCTGCGGTTTTGGTCCGGCCTCCTCCGGCGTCATACGGCCCGTCTACACTACAGGCATCAAAAGATCTTGAAGCTGGGCGTGTCTGAGGCTTGGCGATTTCTCGCACCCAAGGCGACCAACAACCAATCAGGAATCTCCCGCCCGCTCCCGGCATACAAAGCAAAAAAAAGCCCACTTCTTCAACGAAGTAAACTGGATATAAACTCCCCAAACAGTTGTAAACCTACTAGTTTCACCAACTGTCTCTGCCACCTCCCGCCATGCCTGGTTCCTCCGGTTTAGGTCCCGGTAGGTGAACAGAGTACAGTCATACAGGACTGGGACACTTGCCACGGCAATGATTAATTTATCCTCCATTTTATGACATATGGAAAATAGTCAAGACCTGCGGTATCAGCATACACGCGGTTTGATTGGCTAGCGCTTGTACTGGCGGGAATTGCATAAACGGGATTTGATTGGCTGATGCCAAGCATAGAGCCTCAAAAGTTGAACATTGTTCAACTTTTGATGCCGATAGATGCTTGTGATGCTTGCAAAGCCATGCCATGCTCCCCACAATGCAGTTCGGCGAAGATTAAACATCTTCTACGTCACCCCATTCAAGTGAATGGGCGAAGCGTTGAAAGCATTTTTCGATGCCTGTAGTCATAGCCGTGGGAACATGTTTCAAATGGGGGGTGCTGTGGGGATGACACCAGGGCTGGTTCTGACCAATGTGCTGCTTGGCAAGATTTTAGCTGGCAATGAAAAACCTCTACAAAAGCCCAATACACTGCAAAAAGAGAAATATATTGACATGGTGGACAGCTTATATAACAAGGCTTCAAATTTATTATATATTATAACATGTTTTAATTGGGGGGGTGGACTTCACATCCTCTAGGGGGGTCCGGGGGGACTCCCCCGGGAAGATTTTTTTTAACATTTTAAAGTAAAATGCTTCAATTTGGTGCACTTTAAGCGCCCAATTAGAGACTGATCTAGGGGGTACTACTCTAAAAACACCTTTATGAAAAAGATCGTTTTGTATTTTATTAATCAAATAAGTAGGTATGTGAACATTTCCAATAACCTACCATAGCCAATAACAAATACATGTAACTTATTTTATTTGTGTTGTTCATTCATATCTTATTTTACCAGTAAACATTTATTTATTTATGTATATTTTAAAATCTCTCCAGTTTTAAACAATATTTTTGGTTTACTGTCCTATAGTATACATTGGAATGATTTCAAACCTGTTTTTATTTATCCTAATAATTATAAAGGTGTGCCTTGGAAATATTTGTTTACATAAATTGTGATCAAAACGTTTGAGACCCACTGAGATAACTTAGACTAAAGTTAACTATCTAAGCCCTCAGAGTCCTTTACCTCACTGAGCCTCTCAGTCTGACAGGACAGAACACGCCCTCCACATTATTGTAGAAACAGCTTCTTATATCCGTTAGCGCAACAGAAGCTAACAACAATCCCCGCCGGTACCGCGGTATCCCCTCTCTCTATCTCTCTGACTTTGGCTGTGAGCTGCTTTCGCCTGCTCAGCCAACATCCCCCACTTTCATCACTTACAGCGCCCATCGTACAGGGCAAATGGAAAATGTAACCGGGGTGAAAAGGGTGTTATCTTTACTTAATTATGATCGTTGTTACATCAAGGCTGAAAATTCGTTTTTTTTTTATTATATCTTGTGGAAGTGCAGATCCCCTGTCCTCCACCAGGGGGTGCTGCAGCACCCTCAGCACCCCTACTTCCCACGGCCCTGCCTGTAGTGTAGACGGGCCGATACCCTACCGGGCGCGTTTCAGAAGCATTTCAGAAGCGGAGCCATCGTAATCAAGCTCTTTTGAAGATCCAAAAATCCACGGTTTTCAAAGATTATTTTTTAAAATATTTTTTTGAATTAGTTCTAATAAATAGGCTATTGTTGTTTTTAGATTTAGAAACGAAAAAATGTTTTTAATTTATATTTGGCGCTGCTATGACGACCATACTACCCGCGAACGATTAGAACGTTGCAAGCAAGCTATGGAAGAAAGCTGAATTATGCTAAAAACGTGGCTCAAAACGGGAGGTATACGGAAGAGAGGTACAGAGGAGAACATTACCAGCGAAAGGGAACAAGTGAATGAGGAGGAGGATAGTCAAGCGAGCGCAAGCACAGGCTCCGCCAGCAACGCAACAGTGATATGAGCAGCCACAACGCCGCCCGGAGCTAACGCTGCTAACGTAGCTGCGAGTGTTTCCATCAGCAGCAGCGCAAGTGAGTCCATAAAAAGAGACAAAAACCAGTTCGGAAATACAACCAGGGTTACATTAAATTTGGATTCAGCTGCAGTGGGACAGATAATGAGCCCAGACCACAGTGCGTGATTTGTGGTGAAGTGTTAAGTAATAATTATATGAAACCATTGCACCTCCAACGGCACCTTACAACTAAACACGCCCACTTGCAAGACAAGCCAGCGGAATTCTTTACAAGAAAATGTGATATACTGAATAAGTGCAAGTCAACGATCCAATCCAGCTGTACACCCATAGCCAAGGCCCAGGAAGCCTGGTATCGTGCCAGCCTCCGCATTGCAAAAGCCGGTAAGCCACACACAATTGGTGAAAAACTTTGTATCCCACTCGCAAAAGAAATGACAGAATCATGTGTGGCGAGAAGGCTGCCAAACATTTACATTTGGTGTCACTTTCAAATGACGCTGTGTCACGGAGAATAGTAGAGATGGCAGAGGAATGAGAGGATGTTAAAAATACATTGATTGAGCGCATTAAAAGTAGTAGCTATTATTCCATCCAGCTGGACGAGACTACTGATGTTGCAGATTTGGCCAATTTGATGGTTTATGTCAGATATGAACATGATGGTGCAGCTCAGGAAGACTTTCTGTTCTGTCAACCACTGGAGACCAGAACAACAGCTGAGCACATATTCCAGCTCCTAGACGCGTTTGTGCAAGAGAATGGACTTGAATGGAAAAAGTGTGTTGGAGTGTGCACAGACGGCGCGAGGGCTATGACTGGCCGCCACAGCGGAGTAGCAGCTCGGATCAAAGAGGTCGCACCGGAGATGCGATGGACACACTGCAGCATCCACCGGGAGGCGCTGGCGGTGAAGAAGATGCCCGATGGCTTGAACTTAGTCTGTGCTGGACTCTGCTGTGAAGAGTGTGAACTTCATAAAGGCCCCACCGATGCAGTCTCGTCTATTCCAAGTGCTCTGTGATGAGATGGGCAGCGAGCATGTCCAACTTCTGCTCCATACAGAAGTAAGATGGCTATCAAGAGGGAAAGTGCTTTCAAGGCTTTTTGAATTGCACAGAGAAGTCCAAGTCTTCTTACAGGACAAAAACTTCCCCTTATCAGATGTGTTTGATGATACAGTGTGGCTCAGCCAGTTGGCATACTTGTCAGACATTTTCTCCCGTTTAAATGACCTGAATTTGGGACTACAGGGACTCTCCAACAATGTGTTTGATGTGCAGGACAACATCAACACAATGCTGAAAAAGTTGGAGTTATTCGAAATCAAAGTCAAGGCTGGTGAAGTTTCAGCTTTCCCTGCTTTAGAGAGTTTTATGTCTGAGAACGAGCTGACCCTTGATGAAGGAGTGAGGGACAACATGGTTGCAAACCTTGTCTCGCTCAGACAAGAGTTCTGCCAGTATTTCCCAGTGATGACCGAAGACAACAGCTGGATGAGAAGCCCGTTCAGCATGGAAGCCTCTGGACTGCCAAATAACTTAACTGTGGCTGAGCAGGAGAGTTTAATAGAGTTGTCTTGTGATGAAACACTAAAGCCTGCTTTCAGAAAGCAGTCTTTAGTGGACTTTTGGATAAAGCAACACAGAGAATACCCCGCCCTGTCTGACAAAGCTGTGCGCTTTCTCCTTCCTTTTGCGACCACATACTGTATCTGTGCAAGAAAGGCTTCTTTTCCCTTGCTGTTATTAAAACCAAATACAGAAGCATGCTGAATGCTGAGCCAGACCTGAGACTGAAGCTCACCTCGGTTGCCGCAGACATCAAAGGACTGTGTTCACGGAGACAGGCGCAACCTTCTCATTAGATTTAGGTGACTTGTCAATGGACACCAACATGTGGCAGAGAGAGAGTGAGAGTGAATGTATGAATGAAGTACTGTACAGTTGGTTCTGTTCTCGCTTGCTGTGTGTGTGTGTGTGTGTGTGTGTGTGTGTGTGTGTGTGTGTGTGTGTGTGTGTGTGTGTGTGTGTGTGTGTGTGTGTGTGTGTGTGTGTGTGTGTGTGTGTGTGTGTGTGTGTGTGTGTGTGTGTGTGTGTGTGTGTGTGTGTGTGTGTGTGTGTGTTTCAAAATGAAAAACTAAAAATACTACTCGGGGAATATAAAGAGAGCTGCATTGTTGCAGGACAGTTTGTCTCTGCCTGCCACAGTTTGAGGGAATCAAACTGAGCTGATACACCAAATTCTAAACAGTTTGTTTATAACTGTTTATGTGTTTATTTGTGTGTATTTGTGTATAGATGTTGCAACTTAGAGCTTTGGCAATATATGTCACTATGGTCATGCTAATAAAGCTATTGCATTTAATTGAGTGTGTATGTATGATTGAGGTACTGTACAGTTGTCATTTGTTGTGTGAGAAATGAGAATAAGTTATTATTTTGTTCTTTATGTTCTCACTTGTGGTGTGAGTGAGTGAGTGAGAGGGAGAGGGACTGCCCTTTGTACAAGTAGCTGTTGCTGACAATAAATAATGTTATTCTGAATACATTTGCCTCCGAGTCCTGCATGAACTGTACATAGACTGTATTTTAACATTGGTCATATGGTGGCACTTGGAGAGCCAACTATTTTCTCAGGTGGTAGGCCTACTTGGTGTAAAAAGTTTGAGAACCACTGTCCTAGACATACTAAAATAGTTTAACAACAATAATATATGAGCATTGACTAGCAAAATAGCTACACAAATTCCTCATTCTAAATGATTGTCCGAAGCAAAATTGTTTAGATTATTATTTTTGTTTATAATCCTGCTCGATTTTTTTTTTTTACACCATGTATCGGATTTAAAATGATTTAAAACAAAATACAATGAATTTCCACTGGGCGGCAGCAGTCAAAATCCGAGGATGTCGCGACACTAAAATACTTCCGGGTTGTGGCTCTGGTAGGTAAACAATAGCTTGAGGGCAAAACCACTGACACACGGTTCTATTTTGTGGCTGAAAAACTAGAATTGTGCAACTTTTGCCAACAAGGTAGTGGTCCTATTGTTTTCTGCAAACACATTAAGCCTCCGTGCGGTCATGCTGTTCCTCCGGAGGGCGGCCCTCAGCTGCAGAGGTCTGACCGGTCCTGCGCTGCATGCCTGCCGCCGGCTTCACCGCCTCCAGAACCACCGCTACATACATCCAGGGCCCAGAGCCCGGAACCACGTATCAGAGAATACTTCTACTATATCGACCCACCAAGGGACAGGTGGGTAAAACTGACACAAAACACAACCTTAAAAAAACTTGAATGCAATATGTATATTGTCCCTGCTAGCATGGACAGTTATGTGTGTGCTCCCACTCCACAGCTGTTCCTCGATGAAACTAAAGTGAAGAACTTTGTCACCTGCTTCAAAGGTAAAAAAATAAACACAGCCCCATAAAGAGATTGAAGCTTGGAAGTTTGCCCAAATGCATCCTTAACCTTGAACTAATCAATCTCCCCATATGGTTCCACCAAATATATTTTAATGTCAGTGTAAAACAGTCTGACAGTTTGCACATAAGGTAAATAATGTGCATGTTTGCCACAGGTAAATATCAAGTAGTTAGCATTAGTTCTTCTGCATGTTAGTTTGAGAAAAATAAGAATAGAACCAATAAAATGTGATCACTTTTGAGGAATATTCAACATGTAATCACAATTACAATTATTTTTGTTCAGGTTTTTAATAACATCTCAATAGAACCAGTTTTCAACGTTTTTTTGTATTGTATTAATGTGAACAAATTCAATCGGAAGACTAAAACCACAATGTGTACCCTGTGTGTGGCCTCCAGCTCTACACCCATTGGTTCTTACAGAGGACCTGAATCCTTAAAACAGCTCGTAAATATTCTGTAACAAACACACAACTCCTCCCTGTAGTTTTGAGCAAAGAAATTAGAGGATCATTAGTTGGGGACTATTTTGAGCACCAGATGAATCCACATTTGATACTGTAGTGGGTATATTTGTAGCAGCAGAAAAGTGTTTGTATGATGTGGTTAAAATAAATTAGTGAGTTGGTGATGATGTTAAAGAAAGAAACATAGTGCAATGATTGGTTTAATGTTGGCCTTAATTGTTTAATGATATTTGTTAAAATAAGAGAAGCTGAATATTACAAAGTCACTCAAGACTGGATCATGCAGGACCCACCTTAAAGCCTTTCTGATGTCAGGGAATGTTGAGTTTTAGTGATGCATATTCCTAAATATTTGCTAAACAAATGACTGCAAGTTTACGTGTGAAACCAGTGCTGATGCCTTCAATGTATTTCATGTAATATATGTAACCTTTTTTTTTTAGAGCAACACTCATCCCTGTTTTTTTACTTCCAGACGTAAAGTTCCTGGTGTTCTTCTTTAGTCGTCTGCGTTCAAATCAGAGTGGTCGTTACGAGGAGGACTTCCCCTTCTTGTCCCTGTGTGGCAGGGAGAGGAACTTTGTTCGCTGCGACGACCGCCCGGTGGTCTTCACCCACCTGCTGCAGAGTCCTGCGGGGGCCCCGGGAGTCCCTGGAGATCAGGAGCTGCTGTCATTCTGCGGTGGCGCGGATAAGCTGTCTGCCCCGTTCCGCCCAGAGACACTGTACATGCACCCTGTCAGCGGACGACTCTATCACCCCTGCTCAGAGCGTGATGGGAGGGTCGGCCTGGTCCGGTCTGCTCTGGCAATTGAGCTCAGCCCATTTTTTGTTTATTCATCGGAGCACAGCGAATCCGGACAGCCGACGCACTTTCTCTGGGGTGGGCAGAAGCACACATTAACCAATGAGCTCGCAGGATGCTTCCCAACTGTGGAGAAGGGCAGTGGAGAGCAGGATGAGCTGGGATAATGACCAAATGAGTCAAAGGTGTGCATTACATTTTGAAATGCTGTCCAGATAAGCCGTCAGTGTCCCATACGGGCAACTGGAGACGACTACGTCCTCACAGTGGGGATCACAATGTGACTGTTACTGTTTGGAGTCTGAGCTGATGTGTTTTTCAACACTTCTGTATGCGGTTTGAGAGATATGGACTGATGATGCAGTGCTTTTTATTTAATTTCTTTGCTTGAGACCCTCAAACAAAGCACCCCCAATTCCTCTATAGATTCTCTCGATTAATGGGAATTATATTTATCGTTCTGGAGTGGTATAAATATTCAGTATTTCACAATAAAAAAATCAGAGGCTTGCTTATAGGTTGTGGCACCTGTCAATCATCTCAAACCTATTCATCCTCAATTTGTTATGTTGTGTTTGACAGCCATTATCCTCTTTAGAAAGATTCAAGAAAGGTAACCTCGCAAATAGAGTACAGATGATTATACATCTAACTTAAAAGAACAACAGAAAACCCCCAGATGAATGCTTATCCTACATGGATATAACATAATATATCATTTTTATAAAATACTAATACCTAATACAGTATTGGATTTAATAAATATAAAGATTGTATACAGTGTTGCGGTTGCTTAGAAATAAAACAAAAATATGTTTCAAATAGTATTTAATATTTTTGGAAAACAATAAAAACTACTGAATGAACCTTACATGTCATGTTTAATTTGAATCCTTGACAAAGAATATTTGAACAGTAAGTGCTTCTGCAGATTTTGCCAGCCGACCCTGAAAGTAACAAAAAACCTTTAATCAATTGTTTGAAATCCTAAGGTACTTGCAATACAATTGGGAGTTCCACTTTATTCTGTTGTATGCTTTAACTTTCCTACACTTTTCTAAAGCAGACAATTATTTGGAGTTTCTTGTTTTTTATACTAAAGTATCATTTATATTTGTACTTTTACATTTTTATATATTTATCATGATGAACTGTCTCTGGAAAAGGTCAAACGAATAAGAAAAGTAAATTATACAAATATTAGTTATAAACCCTTCAAAATTAAGTCACATCAACATGTTGTGTAAACGCATAAGACGTGACCTGAACAGAACTTTGTTTCTTGCTTATAGGCACGTGCTTTTAGGGAAACGCTCTTTTAAGACACATTACATCATTAACTGCACACAGTCTAATTAAGTAGTGTTTACGTAAAGGTGCCTGTCAAAACTGGAATGACAGCACTGTGTTGCTCTAACAACACACCCGCCTCTCCTTTCCCGCGGGCTGTTTTCTAGAGAAGGAGTCTTTGAAAAACTGCAAGTCCCAGAGATCCCCGCATCAGTGAACCTCCAGCCGGGGCTTCAATAACATGGCAGCGCCGTCCAGCAACACATGCGGGTTCAAGGAGCGCTGTATCCGGGAGCGGGTCCCCCCTCTGCTCACCGACCTGTACCAGGTCACCATGGCGTACGCGTACTGGCGGACCGGGCGGCACCAGGAGCCCGCCGTGTTCGAGCTCTTCTTCAGGAACAACCCTTTCGGCGGAGGCTTCACGCTGTTCGCCGGGCTGCAAGACTGTCTGCTGTTCCTGCGCAGCTTTCGCTTCACAGACGAAGGTGAGTAAGTCAATTCGGACTTTATTATCTCCGTTAATATCATTTATTCAGCAGCGAATGACCAACTCGTTTTAATGTTGTTTCATCATCTGCATGACGTAACTTTCTTCCTAATTCTTTTCGCACTACTGCTGTGGTTGCGCAATACCGTGCGACCCCTGGGGGGGTGGGGTGTCAATGAGACATGGTGGATGTCGGTGGAGTATTTCTGTGAACTTTGACTTTTACATGATCTGAACTTTAGCATACGAAAATAATCTGTAATCTCCTGTGTGAACAGACTGCATACCAAGATAGTTAAATCAAACTGCTTCTGGCTCAAAGTCAAATGCATACATACTACTGTAGCCTAATCTATTTATTAGCAATATAAACAGTTGCATTTTATAGCTCTGATAAATAACAAGAGGACAAAAACCACTTTGCAATCTTTATTAGTGTGAATGCTGTTCCAACAGTTTTCCCACTATTGTTCTTCTTTTCTTTAATCTTCTTATTTCACCCAATTTTTGCCGTCGGTTAACCTCAGCCTACTTTCAGCTACAGAAACCATTCAAATAAAAAAATATTCAGCCTGTTCAGCACATGATGGGACACTTTACATTTTTTCTAAACTTTTTACATTTAAAAAAAATATTCCAATTTTACAATGCATATCTATGGGACGGACTCTTCAATCAATCAATCAATCAATGTTTATTTATATAGCCCAATATGTTACATTTGTCTCAGTGGATTTCACAGTGTGTACAGAATATCAGTATGACAATACGACATCCTCTGTCCTAAGACCCTCACATCGTACAAGGAAAAACTTCCAGAGAAAACCCCACAGTTTAAAGGGAAAAATGGGAGAAACTTCAGGGAGAGCAACAGAGGAGGGATCCCTCTCCCAAGAAGGACAGACGTGCAATAGATGCCGTGTGTAAATCGAAGAGATAATACATTTTACAGCGTAGGTAGACCAAATGTTTGGAAATGCAAGTGTCTATAATAAGCAGATGAATCCACGAGGATGTCAACAATCCTGTGGGAGCCATCAGGGAAGTAGTATGATGAGAGTCAGGCAGGACCGCAGCAACAGGATCAGCCACGACTTAGGATCACGGCGTAGATTTAGACACAAGAAAACAAATTTGGGGGAAGCTGGGTTATTCGGAACATGAGTACACAGGTACAGACAGACAGAAGGAAGAAGTAAGGTGCCCCCCGACAGTCTGAGCCTATAGCAGCTAAACTAACATGTCTACGTACATTCACTCCCTTAGGATAGGTTGAGGGAAAAGGGGTAGCAAGTAAGAAGAAAGGAACAGAGGTGGAGAGGCACAACGTGTCTCCGTACATGCACTCCCTTAGGATAGGTTGAGAAGAAGTAGAATCGGAATACCTTTATTAGTCCCACAGAGGGGAAATTTGCAAAGTAGGGAACAGAGGTGGAGAGGCACAACGTATCTACATGTACTCCCATAGGATAGGTTGAGGGAAAAGGGTAGCAAGTAAGGAACAGAGGTGGAGAGGCACACACAGGGAGAAAGGTCCCCACGGGAACCTTAATTGGAATTGGTGAGAGGTAAGGAATAGGTCTGTGACTACGTTCCACACTCCCCGGCCGGGCTAGGCCTTCTCTGCAACCTGTTACCCGAACCTTGAGAGGTCAGAGAGGGGAAAGGTTTGGATAAAGAGAAAATAGAAAAAATAGATTACAGAAGTAGAGAGTATGAGAAGTATAGAGAGAATAGATTTAGAAGAATGATAAGTAGTAGTAATAACCTTAGTTTTAAATATAAGATCTACGTTTTTAGGATTTAAGTGAAAGAGTAAGAACTAAAATGTATAGGTGAAGAGGCACAACGTGTCTACGTCAATGCACTCTTATTAGATTATTTTATTTTATCAACTATAAGCTTTATCAAAAAGGAAGGTCTTAAGCGCACTCTTAAAAACGGATAGGCTGTCTGCCGCCCGAACACAAACTGGAAGCTGATTCCACAAATGTGGAGCTTGATAAGAAAAGGCTCTGGCTCCCATTGTACTTTTAGAGACTCTAGGAACAACTAACAACCCTGCATTCTTGGAACGCAATGCCCCATTAGGACAGTAGGGTATAATGAGTTCTTTAAGGTAAGATGGCGCCTGCCCATTAAGGGCTTTGTAGGCGAGAAGAAGAATTTTAAATTATATCCTGTGTTCTATAGGGAGCAAGTGTAAGGCAGCCAGAACAGGAGTAATGTGGTCCCTTTTCCTAACTTTGGTTAGTACACGAGCTGCAGCATTTTGAATCAGCTGAAGTAATTTAACTGACTTCTTGGTACACCCTGATAATAAGGAGTTACAATAATCCAGCCTAGAAGTAACAAATGCATGGACTAGTTTCTCTGCCTCGTTTTGATATACAGTGGGCAAACAAGTATTTAGTCAGCCACCAATTGTCCAAGTTCTCCCACTTAGAAAGATGAGAGGCCTGTAATTTTCATCCTAGGTATACCTCAACTATGAGAGACAAAATGAGAAAAAAAAATCCAGTAAAATCACATTGTCTGATTTTTAAAGAATTTATTTGCAAATTATGGTGGAAAATAAGTATCTGGTCAATAACAAAAGTTCATCTCAATACTTTGTTATATACCCTTTGTTGGCAATGACAGAGGTCAAACGTTTTCTGTAAGTCTTCACAAGGTTTTCACACATTGTTGCTGGTATTTCGGCCGATTCCTCCATGCAGATCTCCTCTAGAGCAGTGATTTGGGGCTGTCGCTGGGCAACAAGGACTTTCAACTCCCTCCAAAGATTTTCTATGGGGTTGAGATCTGGAGACTGGCTAGGCCACTCCAGGACCTTGAAATGCTTCTTACGAAGCCACTCCTTCGTTGCCCGGGCGGTGTGTTTGGGATCATTGTCATGCTGAAAGACCCAGCCACATTTCACCTTCAATGCCCTTGCTGATGGAAGGAGGTTGTCACTCAAAATCTCACGATACATGGCCCCATTTATTCTTTCCTTTACACGGATCAGTCGTCCTGGTCCCTTTGCAGAAAAACAGCCCCAAAGCATGATGTTTCCACCCCCATGTTTCACAGTAGGTATGGTGTTCTTTGGATGCAACTCAGCATTCTTTCTCCTCCAAACACGTCTCGCTGAGTTTTTACCAAAAAGTTCTATTTTGGTTTCATCTGACCATATGACATTCTCCCAATCCTCTTCTGGATCATCTAAATGCTCTCTAGCAAACTTCAGACGGGCCTGGACATGTACTGACTTAAGCAGGGGGACACGTCTGGCACTGCAGGATTTGAGTCCCTGGCGGCGTAGTGTGTTACTGATGTTAGCCTTTGTTACTTTGGTCCCAGCTCTCTGCAGGTCATTGACTAGGTCCCCCCGTGTGGTTCTGGGATTTTTGCTCACCGTTCTTGTGATCATTTTGACCCCACGGGGTGAGATCTTGCGTGGAGCCCCAGATCGAGGGAGATTATCACTGGTCTTGTATGTCTTCCATTATCTAATAATTGCTCCCACAGTTGATTTCTTCACACCAAGCTGCTTACCTATTGCAGATTCAGTCTTCCTAGCCTGGTGCAGGTCTACAATTTTGTTTCTGGTGTCCTTTGACAGCTCTTTGGTCTTGGCCATAGTGGAGTTTGGAGTGTGACTGTTTGAGGTTGTGGACAGGTGTCTTTTATACTGATAACGAGTTCAAACAGGTGCCATTAATACAGTTAACAAGTGGAGGACAGAGGAGGCTCTTAAAGAAGAAGTTATAGGCTTGTGAGGGCCAGAAATCTTGTTTGTTTGAAGGTGACCAAAGACTTATTTTCCACCATAATTTGCAAATCAATTCTTTAAAAATCAGACAATGAGATTTTCTGGATCTTTTTTTTTTCTCATTTTTTTTCTCATTTTGTCTCTCATAGTCTCAAATTACAGGCCTCTCTCATCTTTTTAAGTGGGAGAACTTACACAATTGGTGGCTGACTAAATACTTTTTTGCCCCACTGTACCTGATTTTTGCGATTTTGCGTAGATGGAAGTAGGCGGTTGAGATTGATTTTATGTGGGCGTTAAAAGATAAATCCTGATCAAATATAACACCAAGGTTCCTTGATAATCTTACTCTTCAGAGTTAGAGTGCGTTATTATTAGTGTGGCCTGCTCAATTCCCTTCATCATATAAAACTGACGCACTGTTGTGCCCAATAGTGATCTGAGTGACAACAAGTGCACCAAGCTGCCCAATAAATAAAGAAACAAATTGTAAATTTCCCCTCTGTGGGACGAATAAAGGTATTCTGATTCTGAATAGACGCCCATGTTAAATTTGTCCGGATCTTTCTTCATACAAGAAAGAAGTAAACGTTTGACCATCTGCTGCCATGTCCACATTTAACAAACAAAACACAAAACAAAAACACAGATTTGTTCATCAGGGCTCTCTGATGCTCACGGTCAGGTCATTCTTTTGATAGGAGCGATCGGAGGCAAAATTGTCAGATATAATCCTCAATGCATTCTGAATGAGCCTCCCTCTGCTGCTGCAGGTGACCACGGTAACCTGTTACTACTAACGCCACTTCTACTCATACAACTACTACTACAACTACTAATACAACTACTACTGCTACTACTAGTACAGCTACTACTACTGCTACTATTATTACTACTTCTACTACAACTTAAACTGCTACTACTACTACTACTACTACTACTACTACTACTACTACTACTACTACTACTTTAAGCTAATACTACTTGTACTTATATACGTATATTTGATATCTTACTCCTTCAGCCTACTTTCAGCTACAGAATCAAATGTACACAGTTTACAGCATTCACACACATTTTCAGCAGGGAATGCATTCTCTAGTTTGCAGTATAAATCTTGCATTCATTTACCAAAATAAAACTACATAAGCATACAACTAGAAAAAACAACAGTATACTGTATTTCTCTTTAACCCTGTTTTCATGTTATTTTTTATTACTGATAAGTTTACATGAACGCAGCATTTTAGTTGTAGCCGGTTGGGTACAATCCGCAACAATGTGTACATTTTTTGGACATTATTACATGTTTTGGATGTTTAATCTTAATCTGTGAAGTAACTATAGCTGTCATTTTAATGTAGTACATTAAAGAGTACAATGCGTTTACTCTACACGATACTATACTATTTCCTAGGGAAATGTAGTGAAGGAGAAGTATTACGCTACAATATAAAATGGAAAATACTTAAAGAGGCCCTATTATGCATTTTTGGGGTTTTATTCAGGTTTGTGTTCACTCCAGAGGGAGTCTCTCTCCCACACCCTCCCCCCCTTGCCTGAAACGCATCCATTGCACTCCTTTGTTTACTTCCGTTACATAATGAAATCACAACCTAGCATTCACTCTTTCATTGGCTAGCACTCCAAAAAATTGTAAGTGGTGGGACAGCTCTAAGCGGTTGACCAATCAAAACCTAGCTGGCCAGCTCAGCAATCAGAGCAGACTGAGCTCTGGTTTCAGACAGAGGGTGAAAAGAGGTGCTTTTTGAACATTAAAGCATGGAAACATGTCACTGTTGAAGCACAAGTTTGAAATACGAGCCTTATAAATGCATATAATAGAGGCTCTTGAAGTAAAGTCCTTTTTGTCATGGCCACAGTCAATCATGTGAAGTCTAAAGGCCCGGACACACCAATCTGACTAAGAACTTACACAGACGGACCCCGACTGTTGCGTCGCCTCGCGTCTCTGCGTCTTGGCCATGTGTCACACTGAAAAGAGGCAACAACCGGAAGACAGACTGCGTGATAACCGAGAGAAGAAGAACAGACTGCGTGATAAACAAACAACAAATAGCGCGTGCGTTCCATTTTCACTTCACAACGAGAAGCTCATGGGGCTTTCCCGAACCTGTGTCGAGAGATGGAGTTAAATGAAATCTCAGATTTGCCTTCTTAATAGTTTGTTTGGGTCCCTCCCTTCCGTTTCGCTTCTCATGCACTGATTCGCTAGCTGAACGGCAAAGGGATTTATTTTGCCGACTGTTAAATCGGTGGGTTTTTGGCCGAAAAGGCGTCGGCCCGGCTGAAAAGACCCGACGGTGCGGGACACACCAATCTGAGTAGGGCGTGTCGACGCTCATCGTCGGCCTGACGCCTACAGATGCCCATAATCGGCCGTTTTCGTTAGTCGGACGACGAAGCGTGCCCTGTCGCCCAAACTTCATTTGGTGTGTCCCGCACCATCGGCCGTGACATATCTAAAGGCCCGGACACACCAATCTGACAACAAAGAACTGACACAGACGGACCCAGACAGTTCTGTCGCCTCGCGTCTCTGCGTTTTGGCCATGTGTCGCACTGGAACACGCTACAAAGACTTCAGCCGACGGCCAAGACGCACGTAGGAACTGCGCATGTGTGAGTGGCAATAACTTTCCTTACCAGCAGGCGGCGGTAGTGTGTATTCGTCATTCAAAGAGGCAACAACCGGAAGACAGAGAAGAAGAACAAGCTGCGTGATATAAACAAACAGCAAATAGCGTGCGCGTTCCATTTTCACTCTACAGCGAGAAGCTCATGGGGCTTTCCGAACCTGTGTCGAGAGCTGGAGTTCAATGAAATCTCAGATTTGCCTTCTTAGTAGTTTGTTTGGGTCCCTCACTTCCGTTTAGCTTCTCATGCACTGATTCGCTAGCTGAACAGCCAATCAGAGTTATTTCTTTTGCCGACTGCCTTTGGCCAACTGCCCGCCGATTCAATGTTGAATCGGTGGGTTTTCGGCTGAAAAGACCCGACGGTGCGGGAGTTGACACACCAATCTGAGTAGGGCGTGTCGACGCTCATCGTCGGCCTGATGCCCACCGATGCTGATAATTGGCCTGCTGTGTCCGAGCCTTTATTTGGCCTTTCATGGCCGTGCGTCGGCCACAGGCAGTCGGACAAAGAAATCACTCTGATTGGCCGTTCAGCTAGCAAATCAGTGCATGAGAAGCAAAACGTTTTTTTGAGAATGTCTTCCAAAAGCAACACTCCAATGGCTGATAGCTCCAGTACCGCACAAAACATGTTTTCGATGGACGAGAGTGAAAATGGAACGTGCACACACTATTTGTTGTTTGTTTATATCACGCAGTCTGTTCTTCTTCTCTGTCTTCCGGTTGTTGCCTCTTTTGAATGACGAATACAAACTACCTCCGCCTGCTGGTAAGGAGAGTTATTGCCACTCACGCATGCACAGTTCGTACATGCTCGGCTGAAGTCTTTGTGGCGTGTTCCAGTGCGACACATGGCCAATACGCAGGAGAACACGGCGACGCAACAGACGGCGTCGGCGAGTTCTCTGGTGACTGCTTGGTGTGTCAGGGCCTTTTAAACGTCATCACAGTCACACCATTGATGTCTGCTGCTAGCTGCTGGATTAGATTAGCTTTACAGTAAATTATTAGATCAAGCTATTATTGTGATTGTGTGTGAGTGGCGAGTCAGGACATGTGAGGGCAAATTGAGGACACATGTTCTTATGTAATAGCACATTTGTAGGAGGAAGGATAGCCTCTGTTATTGGCCTTGCTGACAGCTGTGTTGTGTTTTGTGGATCCAGATGTGGAGTTCCTGCGCTCAGTCCTGCCCCAGGCCACAGACCCCGCCTTCTTCCAGTTCCTGCAAGGCCTGGACTGCTCTGGCGTCACGCTCCGTGCCATCCCAGAGGGCACTGTGGTGTTTGCGAGGGTGAGCTGCAGCTTTTCAGGGTACAACTGAAGGTCAAAAGTCAAATACAGGATTCTGGAGGGGGTCAGAGGGAGTAAGTTTTCCCTTATGTCAAAAACATCTGCAGGTGCCTCTGATGGAGGTGGCAGGTCCGCTCGCTGTTGTTCAACTGCTGGAGACTAGTCTATTGTGTCTGGTCAACTACGCCAGGTAAGAACATCTCTCTAACACACACAGAAAAAACAGTTGCTCCTTTTGAAATAATGTATATAAAAAATAGTTGAATAGTGAGCTTTACTCGACATATAAATAGTTATCCATTACAAACCTTTGTGTGTGTATTTGTAGGGCTGCAAACTGTGAATTACTCTAAATATTTTTTAATCCATGGGGTGTCAAACTCATTTTAGCTCATGTGCCAAATCCTAACCAATTAGAATTCAGGTGGGAAAGACCAGTAAACAATTTTTTTTTATATAAACCTAGAATTAACAACACCACAAAATGTTCTTTTATTTTGTAAGAAGTAGTTCAAGTACATTCTCTAAACGTTCACAATTAATAACCAATTAAAAAAAATGTTTATTGAACCAAATGGAAAATATATATATACCTGATACCGTTATCAAATGTTTTAATACTTTTTCTACGAGTTAAACAATTCTATAGGATTGTTAGACTTTAAATGAATAGGGATATTAATTGTTTTATAACATTTACTCAAACTGAAGACAGAGGCATATATGTATAGCATTTACACACTAAAATGAATCATATTAAAAGGAAAGTCGGTGAAGTTAAAGTGAAACTGTTCTGTATTTCATGCTGGCTCCACCATGACACTTAAAGCAGCCTGTCTCTGCTCTGCCTGCTCTCTGTTGTCAGTCTGGTGTGCAGCAACGCGGCACGTTTCCGCCTGGCGGCCGGCCCCAAGAGGAAGCTGTTGGAACTGGGCCTCAGGAGGGCCCAGGGACCAGATGGAGGGCTCACCGCCTCACGATACACACACATTGGAGGTAGTGGTCTAAACAAATATCGATGCACTTAAGAATCGCTGTATTGATTGTGTAAGGTGCTTAATGCAATGAGAAATGCAAATCCCACAGTTCGCATTGGATAAAAAAGGTCCACTTATTATATAGTATGCTATTTTTGCATTTTCTCGACGGAAGACAGTGTAAAGTTTTTTTAAAAAGCAACATTTTGCCTTTCTTATAGTACTGCAATATATCTAATCCTAATTCTCCTCTCATGATACATATCATATTGCCATATTCTTGTCTTTACTCTAGTAAATGTGGTATAGCCTAGTGTCAAGCATGTCCTATTATGAATACTGTATGTCCAGGCCTTTTCCTCTTGGATGAATTACAGAAACGTACTGTCCCCATCAAAACATAGGTAAATGTAGGTGTTCTTACTGAGAGTAAGCACATGGGCCTGGATCTAATTAAAGAGTCTTCATCAGCCCCAGGAGCTGGGATCTTTTCAAAAGTATGATGCAACTTCACCTTCATTATCACTGCAGGAATTTATAAGAATGTGTTACAGTGTTTCTTCAAGTTATGAGTATGTCCTCATACTTGTGGTTACAAGAGTAAACACACATGACTCAGAAAGGAGATGACTTGCAGGATTGTTTTTCTTCTAAATGTTCCATAATGAACTTAATGTGTAACCTCAGGCCTGAATGTGTTCTGAATTTGCCTCTTGGTGCTGTTTACAGACCAACAGACTGACAGGTCTTTTTTTCAGGGTTTGATTTCACCAGTAACGTTCAGGCTGGTTTCCAGTATGGGGTCCCAGTTGCAGGGACCATGGCACACTCCTACGTCACGTCCTTTACCTCCCTGGAGGAAGTCTTGCCAAAAGTGAGTATGTGTTCTCTCCTCCAATCATCATCAAGGACCATGCCAGGAGGTTTGTAGGTTCATCCATTCCAGGAAAGGTTTGTACACAGAGATCAATAAGCTGTCTACTATACATACATTGTAGGTGGTGTAATATGCCCTTTAGATGTATATATATATATATATAATATATATATAATTATAATTATAATTAAAAGGTTCGTCTCTGGCATATTGTTTATTAGTCATCATTTAATTTACAATAATTAAAAAACAGCTGTAAAAGTGGCAGTGTGTGGGGTTAAGTGGCATCTTGACTCTGGGGCAGATCAGTGATGCTGCAGTACCTATGATGGCCACATGAGGCTGACTCCCAAAAGGAGTCAATCTCCATATCCCATATATCCCCATTATAAAAGCCCAACTTTATGGCAGGCATAAACTTGTTTAAAGACACGTAAAAAAACTGGTTTCCAAATTAATAAAAATTCTCCCCTTCCTGCCAATTTTATGGGGAGGGAATTTTTATTCAGGTAACATAAAACACATGGTTCTTGGTTCCCTGAATCCTACACACTCAACATTTTTAGATAAAGACGAAAACAATCACACATTTAAAATTACACTAATTTAAGATGTGAAAACTCTTTAAATTATGAAGAAATTACATATATTGGAAGAAACATAACATTTTATCACAGTGGCAAGCTGTTAAATCTTGATGATGCATCATCCTGTCATTGGTCTCCAAGGGGAGTCAACAGTGAAAATCCCAGCATATATCAATATTCAAATGTCCTTGTCCCATGTTTCGTCTTAGACTCTTGTTGCGGTGAACGGGGACTCCACTCCAGTGGATATCATTTTGTTGACAAAGGGCTGGTTGAGTCGTGTGTGTGAGCTCCTGGGATCGCAGCCTGGGAAGATCCACGAGGGCGAGTTGGCGGCCTTTTTGTCCTACGCCATCGCCTACCCTCAGAACTTCCTCCCTGTGATTGACAGCTTCAGCGTTGGCTGGTAACTACACATGTTACTTTTGATACTAGAGAGATATGTATGAAGGCTTTTATCGTTTGATTTCTGACAAACAACATATACTTTTCTGTAGGTTTACATAGTAATTGAGTATAAACCCGTGTCCCATGAGCACTTTTATTGCCTGAACCTTTGATTCATCGAGGCCATCTTTGTCTTCCTGTCATTTAATTTAAAAAAAAAGTATTTCTTTCAAAGTCCAAAGAAATTCACAGTTACTATTTGTTGCACAATTGTGGATAATAATTCTAAATGCAATTCTTTACTCCAATGGTGTATTTTACATTGTGATAATGGTTATTTTACTTTAAAGTGGACCTATCATGCTATATTTGAATAATATAGTGTAGGACCATACCTATATAAGGCATATTTATACTTTTTATTTTTCAAAATGCCAAACAGATCATGCATTTTAGCCATTCCTCATTTCGCTCAATTTAACACTGTCTTTGCATGGGCTGATTCTGTGAGAACAGCACCATCTACAGGCCTGGCATATGCACTACAGCGTCTCCAGCGCTTTCAAACGGCAATGTCCTTGGCTGTCTCTTCCTGATTGGTGGAGTTGGCCCAATAGCCGTAGAGTCACTTCTGTGACTTCACAGAAATGTTCAAATCTGGATCAGTCTGTATCAGATCCGTTGCAGCCCCTTTTTAAGAGATTTGGGTATGGAGGAAAATAGAGAGGGTTCTGTTTTCTGACACTTGGTGAGTTCCCTGGAACACCGGGGACACATATTCATGTATAAAAGACGTACAAAACTGCATTTTGCATGATAGGTCACCTTTAAAGGATCAGAGTGCTTCTGATGTTTTAAGTTCAAAACAATATAACTACAATAATCTGGCCTTGCACTAAAAACAATTTGAGGTAATCCTATTATTGATATCAGAAACAACCCAGTCTCACGGCATTTCGTGTAATAGTCACGAAATTAATTTAATCTATTGATTCGTGTTCACCAACACGATTTTCCCCTTTCTTTCGTGTCACACAGAATGAATTTAAAGCAATGTATTTCTATTGGTAGTGTGTTTCATGCCTGCAACATGTCTTTTTGTCCGGTCGGGTCTTGGAAGACCATGTGGTTCATAAAAACATTTCCTTACTCAATATCAAGCCACGATTATTATTATTTAAAAAAAATGGTATAATGTCTGACTTTTTTTGCCGTCCGCGAGGAAAATAAATGGGGCTCAGAGCCTCAGTATAGTGAAATCTGTATTTTTTTAAATCTTTTTTTCTTTCTAATTTGTTATTATTTACATTGTTTTTAAAATCGTGACGTGAAAAAAATTGGGAAATCGTGTTGGTGAACACGAATCAATAGATTTAAAGGTAGGGTATGTACGTTTGAGAAACCGGCTCGAGATCGCTAGAATTTGAAAATACACGACCGGAGAAAATCTGCTACTTCCTTACAGAGCCCCTCCTCCAACACACATGAACGCGCACATGACCAATGAGGGCACGAGATAAGTTTGTGCACAGATGGAAGGCTGACAGGCAGGTAGGCCATCCAGTTATTTTAGCCGGGCCGGCTCAGATGATTGGTCGTACTTTTTACAGTACTACGGCTTCCACAGATAACATTTTTTAATGGATTTTTTGTCAAAGCACTTAAGATATTCATTGCTATCGGGATGTTAAGAGCATTCGATGGAAAAGTGTATCTCGAGCCGGTTTCTCAAACTTACCTACCCCACCTTTCATTTTGTGACTATAACACGGAATGCCGTGAGACTGGGTTCTCAGAACAGTTTTCATTAAAGGTCCCATGTCATGCTTTTCTGGTTATTACCCGTCCCCTTGTGTGTTATGTAGCTTTTTCTGCATGTAAACGGTCTGCAGTCACAAACCCTCAAAGTACACCCTGTAGCGAGTAAAACTCTAACACAGAAAATATCTGTCTATGCTGCCCCAGAACGCCTCGTTGGAGATGTTTTTTTAATTTCTTCTTGGGTATAGTGACGTATTGGGTATAGTGACGTAACGGCTTCCTCACGCACGCACGCACGCACGCACGCACACACACACACACACACACACACACTCAGCCTTATCTTTTCTCAGCTGCGGCTCCGCGGATTTTTCAGCCTGAACTCAGCCTGAAATCAGCCTGAGACAGCGAGACAGAGCAAAACTCAGCCTGAACTCAGTCTGAGCACACACACAAACTCACAGCCAGGCTACGAGTGTGTGTGTGTGTGTGTGTGTGTGTGTGTGTGCTCAGGCTGAGTTCAGGCTGAGTTTCGCTGTGTCTCGCTGCCTCGCAGATCCCTCGCAGCAACCAGGAAACGACACCAGTAAGCCAGCTCACACTGTCCGCTCCAGCAGCGAGCCCCGCAACTTCCCGCCAACACGGCACCCAGACCCCGCGCAGCATTCTCATCTGTTTGTCATTACTGGTGTCATTTTCTGGTTGCTAACAAACGCCATTGTAACACATAATCACTGATGTTCCGCTGTAACGGTGGTAGACTCATCAGAACAGAGTGGGCGAGCTGACCAATCAGAGCACAGTGGGCTCATAGGGAGGGAGGGAGGGGGGGGGGGGGGTTAGGAGCTCCAACAAGCCGTGTAGGACAGAGAGTGAATACACATACTATACAGAGATGCTGTATGAGAAACCAATGTGAGTTTGCAACATTGAACAATGTAAATCTATTCTAGTAGACCTCAACAATGGAATTATGATCAGTAGAAATGGCCATGACCTTTAAGTGCTTGTTTTACCAGCAGGTGTCACTAGTGTCAAATCAGCTTTGCCCTAATGAATCTGTTATTAATATGTTTTCGTAGTAATCATTTGACTCTCTCTAATCTTGACAGCTCTGATGCTCAAAGATACACAATGCAAAATTCCAGCCAGTGCTGCTATCCTTTGTATACAAATAAATAAATAACTGAATTGAAAATGTTAATAAATCAGAATTTCCCAGAAACCCTACTCATTTTATGTCATGCTCATGTGATGAAATGTGTGTGTGTATCTGATTTCAGCAGTGGTCTGTTGAACTTCTGTGCTGTGGCCTTGGCGCTGTGTGAGTTGGGCTACAAACCGCTTGGAGTCCGTCTGGACAGCGGAGATCTCTGCAGGCAGTCGCTGGAAGTCCGCCGTGTGTTCAGACTCTGCAGCGAGCAGTGAGTGAGGGGCCATGCCGAATGTGTGCATCTTTAAAACCTTGAATGGAATTAGACCTGATGTCTGTGTCTGCTTGTCTGTTACTCCTTCAGTTTCTCCATCTCTGCCTTCGACTCACTGACTATCGTCGGGACCAACAACATCACAGAGCAGAGCATGGCGGAGCTCAACGAGAAGGTAGGTTAACTGAACATGTGGATTGATTATGATGAACAAGCAGGGTTTTTCTTTCCCTTCCCCTGATGTTTTGTGTAACATTGTTTCAGGAGAATGAGATCGATGTGGTTGGTGTTGGAACACATCTGGTCACCTGCACACAACAACCCTCGCTGGGCTGTGTGTACAAGGTAATGCTTTTTTAATGTTTTATATGTTTGTGTGTGCTATAATGGGGTAGTTTTTTTAATTTTCAGTGTACCTCATGCCATGACAAAAAAGTATTATTTATATTTATATGGGAACGGTCTCCTATTATGCAAAATGCAACTTTGTCTTTTATACATAAATATGTGTCCCCGCTCTTTTCTTCCGTACCCAAATCTCTAAAATGGGGGTACAACAAAGCTGATCCAGATTTGCTGCCTATATGACGTAATATTGGAAATGTGGGCTGGCTTTACGCCCACGGCCCTATCAGAAACGTCGCTATCAGAAATAATGCGCAACGTGTTTTGGAAATAATATGGTCTTTGTTTACATCAGCACATTTTGAACATTTTAATCATGGCAGCATTTAGCTCAGTATCTGGGTACAATTCTCCTGCATAAGCTCCCCCTCTTTCTTTCTTTTTAAAGCTACGGACCAGTGGCGGCTGGTGCATTTTTCTTCAGGGGGGGCTCTACCAAAATTCAAGCAAACTTATACACAAACTCAAAACATATGTCATATAACTGAGTCAAATGGGGTTATCTTCTGAAACTGATTCTTGTATTTTCTAGTTGGCCTCATGTGACATTCACTGTCACACCCATTTTGTATTTCAAGGCATGATAAGGCAACTGGAAGTCCCCAGGTGGAGGCCTAGTTGTGTGAAACATTTGGTCCTCATTACACATATCACTCATTGTTAATCCCCAGAAATATGCCTGCGTGGCAGAGCCAGGAGAGTGTGAATGTCGCATGTCAGCCTGCGTAAGATTGTGACGCCTGATGTAAAAGAGCATGTGAGGGCTGTCATGTGACTGACACCTTCAACCTGACACACCGCAGGAGGAGCTGTGTCACACACATTTTACAGTTTTTACAGAATATGAATACGAATACAACACCCTCTGTCCTTAGACCCTCACATCGGACAAGGAAAAGCTTCCAAAGAAAAGTTAATGGGGGAAATGGAAGAAACCTTGAGGAGAGCAACGGAGGAGGGATCCCTCTCCCAGGACAGACATGCAATAGATGTTGAGTATAAATTAAAAAGATAATACATCCAAATGCTTGAAAAATGCATAAAGTATAAGAAGAAGATGGATCCAGGGGGAGGTCAACAATCCTCTGGGTGCCATTAAAGAGGTAGTAAGGTGAGCATCAGGCAGGACCACAGCAACAGGCACAGTTATCAAGGTTGATTTATTTGTATAGCACGTTTTAAGACACAGAGGCAATTCAAAGTTATTCAACAAATAATAATAAAAAACAAACCAACACAATATCGAAAAAGAAAAAGACAATTCATAAAAGCGATAGAATACTGGCTGCAACTAAAAGTGCAATGATAAGGCACGGTTAAAGGATCTCAGGATAGGCTGCATTAAAAGAAAGGTTTTAACCTTGATTTAAAAGAACCCAGTGCCCTTATGCCTTACCCTTTTTGAACAACAACAAAACAGCAAACATTACATATTTTCACATATTACACAGTTCATTCCTTTCTTCAGCGTGGAACTTTAGATGCAAGGCAAGAGCTTCTTAAACCAGTTGCTTCTTCTCTCCTTTCTGGTGACCTGGCTCTCCAAACCTTCCAGCTGAGCGTTCAGGGAGCTCTGCGTCTCCTTCCACTCGTCCTCCTTATCCTGAAGACTGCTGGAGGCGTCCTTTCTCCTGAAGGAGCGTGGAGTTCTCCTCCTGCCATTGCCGATCCAGATTCGGCCTCATCCTTTCTTCATCCTGAAGAAGACCTGATTTCTTCATGTCTTCTGCAGCACGGAGGTTCTCTCCTGCTGCCTGAGGAAGCGCTCCCTCTCCACCTGATCTTCAAAGCTTTTCTGAAGAGCAGCCATCAGGCTCCTACATCTCCACATGGGTGAGATGGAGGCTCTGGGATTTCTGCAGTGCAGTGAGGGCAGTCTTCTCCACCTTCCACTCCTTCTCCTTCTCCTGCAGACTCTGCTTGAGGCTTCTCCTCCTGCCACTGCCGATCCAGATTCTGCTTCATCCTTTCTTTGACCTGGAGCATGGTTGACTTCAACCTCTGCCACTCCAGCTCTCTTTCCTTCAGATCCTTTATTTCGGTGTCTGTCTTGATGCAGTTGCTCTCCAGCTGCTGCTCTGCCTCCTTCAGAGCATATAGTTTGCCTGCTTCTCTTCTTGGAGCTGGGCAGCATATTCAGACATTCAGACTTCTTTAGAGCAGCAGTGAGGTTAGTAATCTCTCCCTCCTGCAGCTTTGTTTTCTCCCGGTTTTCTTGGAGGTAATCGAGAAAGTTAGCCAGCAGGTCCTCCTGAATGTCCAGGTGGACTCTGCCCTCAGACTTCCCCGGTCTCAGCCTCGCCTCGCTGTCCTTCAGCTCACAGCGGACCTGGTCTTCCAGGATGCTGAGGTAGAAGTTTATCGGAGGTCCAACCTCTCTGGAAATGAAATCCATGTCTCCCACGTTTGTGTTTGACTGCATCAGGGTTTTTCTCCCCTGTGTCTTTTGTTTCTGTTGCAATCTGCACTTTGTGTAGCAAAGTTAAACTCGCTCTGAACCAACTGGTGTCTGAGTGAAACTGTCTGGAACTGTCTGCCTTTGAAAAAAAATGTATAAAATGTAAGTATTTTTTAATGACAATCTAGAATGTGGGAAGAGGTGGGGCGACGCCCCTAGCACTGATTTATTTTATGTTAACCTTTGTATGATGCCATTTTATTGTCTGTACGTTAGCTGGTGGAGGTGAGGGCTAGTCCCAGGATGAAGATTAGCGAGGACCCAGAGAAGAGCACTGTCCCTGGGAGGAAAGCTGTCTACAGGCTGATAGATGCTGAGGGTGAGGACTCATCCACCCACTTATTTCTCTCTGCATTCTAACCATCCTACTTTAGTTTTGGCTGCTTGTGCCATCACAAGAGCTACGGCAGGGCCATTTCAGTAACGGGGCTCCTCATGCTGACAAGATGTGGTTGGTACCATAACACAATCATGTAGCCCTCTGAGGGCTCGAGTTGTATTTGGTTTTTGCAATCTTGACCATCAATAGTGATTATCTATATTTGTTCTTGATTGTTTATTATACTTTGAGAAAATAATGTACCCAGATAAGGCTAATCTTAGCATGTACATGGGCTGTTGCATAAAGCCTCCCCTTTGAGTGGATTTTTGTAAGATTAACTTAGATAGCTTGTTGTGCAATATATTATAGGTAAAATATGACACTTACAAAAAGAAAATAGATGGTCGATGAACAGCAATAGCGTCACTTAGCAGCAGTAGATCTATACACTTTACACCCGCTGAAAACCTGTCTGCTGGGTAAACAGTCGGAATAGTGAGCTAACTGCCTTTCTAATAGATTGTTGCCATAGCAAAAGGTTCAACTCATTCTTTAGCCAGGGGGAGAGGTGTCTGACTATGCTACTCCATATAAGGTTAGTCTTAATATTTATGAAACAGACTTTACTAGACTCGCCTAATCTAAAACCAGTTTAAGGTAACTGACCCAAGGCTACACCAATTAAAGTTGATCCATGTTGTTTGCATTTGACTGAACTGAAATTTGGCAGCATATAAACCTTTAGCCTTGGGTAAAACAATGGCCACCCTCATAACAGTGTATTTTCTTCCCAAATGAAAAATCTGTTAGAGTAGAAACGTTTGATGTGACAAACAGTACACTGAGCTCCTCTGTGTGTACATTTCACAGCTCTCTTTCCTCCCTTGCAGGCCATGCTTTTCTGGACCTGGTGTGTCTGGTAGCGGAGGCTCCTCCTGAGGCAGGGGTCTCTGTGAGCTGTTACCCTCTGAGCTGCGACACGTCCTGTGTGTCAGTCATTCCCGCTCAGGTCATCTGTCTGCGCCAGGACATGTTCACCAAAGGACAGGTGAGGATGCTCAAAGTCTGAAATCCTTACAACATAACTGACATTTATAATATATATATACTGTTTCAGGATTCTTTTGGTTGTTGTTCTTTCTTTCTCATCATCACATCCATATTGCTATTCATTTTTTCAACACAGTGTGTTGAGTTCTACACCAGAGGTGGAGGAGGAGTCTGTATACACAGAGCATTAGCTCCATTGTGGACTTATTTCAGTAGTAAGAAGAATCTTGTTGGAGACCAAACATGTTTTTATCGTGTTTTGGGACCTTGTTTGCAGAGTGAGGAATTGTACTTTTGATACTTTAACTACATTGCGTTGGTAAGAATGGTTTTACACCACTGCAAGTACTGCAAATAATTACAATTTTGAGGTCCTTCCACTTTCCTTGAGTAGTTTCGATGTATGCAACGGTATACTCTTACTCAATTAAAAGACCTGAGTACCCTTTCCATCACTGGTGCTGAAGGACCTGATAACTTCTCTCACTCCTTGATATACTGATGTATTGGACAGCTGAGCCCCTCTGGACTTCATGGGGATGACACACCCAAAAAGTGGGCGATTTGTATTCTTCCCCATCTGTCTTTCTCTCTATGCTTAACCACATCAGAGAGCAGCCAGTTTAGGGACATGTTTTTAGAGAGGTACTGTGGGAAAGTAATACAAAGGCACATACACAGTCATGTACTTGATTAGGTAACTTGATAGGCATCTCAAACAAAGAGAAAGCACAGGTAATAAAATGACATCAATGACATCTACTATACTCCCTTACAAACATTCATTGTTAAAAATAGAGATTTGATAAGTATTTGATATGATAAAGTATGTTTTAGAAGGCATTGAACAGCACAAAACAAGATGATATTGCTGCATAGGAGTTAAGTCTTCATGAATGTGTCTCCCACTCTTTAGGTCACACAGCCTCTGTGCAGCGCTACAGAAACTAGAGCAAAGGTCCAGAGCTCCCTCCAGACTCTGCACTCTCGACACAAGAGGCTGCAGGAGCCAGACTCTTACACAGTGAGCTTCACACACTGAGAACAATCTTTCTCAGACCTCCTCAGAGATACAGAATGCTAAATAAGTCCTATCTTATCTTTGGCTTTCTCTCCCTCCAGGTGGCGCTGTCAGAGAAGCTCCATACCCTGGTCACAGAGATCCGAAAAGGAAGCTCCAACAACAGCAACTTTCTGTTAGCCAACTAAAAAGACAACTGCTTTGTTTTCATCTCCTGTTGTTATTCTAAACATTCTTTTTCGAAAGTAACTGAAATTAAAACAAGAGCATACTTTTTAGGAGATGCAAAGCATAACAGTATTAACACTATCCTCTCCAAATACAGGAATACACGAATGTTTTAAACAACAGGGTAAAAATGAACAGAAGTCCAGCATATTTTTTTACTTGATAGCTCAGTAGGGACAGGTGGAAGAACATTTTGAAGGGGCCCTATTGTGCTTTTTAGGATTTCCCCTTCCTGTAGTGTCTTATATAGATTTTTGTTTTCTTCCCTGAATGACACACCTTCGTTTGGACTCCTTTGTTAACTCCGTAACATAGTGACATCACTACTCGTGCTGCTATTGGCAAGCGCTCCAACATATTGTATGTGATAGGCTAAAGGGCAGAACATCTCTAAGCAGTTGACCAATCAGAACAGAGCATGCTAACTAACCAATCAGAGCAGACTGGGCTCTGGTTTCAGACAGAGGGTGAAAAGAGGTGCTGCAGCACAGGCAGTATGAGAACAATAAAGAGCTGCTGAACATTAAAGCATATAAACATGTCTCAGTAAAGGCACAAAATACAATTATGAAACAGAAAAAGTTCCCTTTAAACCAACCATTTTACTTTATTATTATTTTTTATAATTCCGGAAATTGTTTTTATGTTTTCAACAAGTTGATAAATTGATGGATAATGAAATGACACATGCTATGTTAAAACATCAATGTGGATAACATTATAAGCTAAGGGTCTTTTGACCTATTATCCCTCGATATATTTATGATTTGAGTCTGGGATAAGCATTTAAATAAAGAAGTCTCACTGTTAAAAATGTTAAGAAAAATTAACGTGCTAATTATCTCAAATTGATCAAAAAAGTAACCTAAATATATTCCTAAAAAAGGTTTATTCACATCAATAATAAGAGTTAAACATTCTTAACCTAAAACATTTTTGGGAAAAATAAATCTTTAGCAAATGAAGAAGATTCAACTTATTGTCATTACGTAGTACAGGTACTATGTAACAAAATTATTTCTCTGCATTTGACCCATCCTAGTGTTAGGAGCAGTGGGCTGCCATTATGTAAGGCGTCCGGGACTTTATTTACCTCTGGATAAAGGTAGTACATTTGCTGTCATCCATCAGTTATTGCAGTGAACATTGGGAGTAAAAAGTGCCCATATTTTAAATGTTGAATGAGTTGCAGGACAAAAAATATAGATATTTTATTTACTCTTGAAAGTAACTCTTGAATCATGTATGTGAACCAAGAAAGAAACTACAGATTGACCCTTTAATATACAACATGTTATAGTTAGCAGGCACAGTATACAAGTCAAACAATATTTGTATACTGTCTTACATTTCTCAGACAAACCTTTCATTTTTATTACCTTGTCAAAATTTCTCTGGGGATCATCTATTTAACCTATACGTTCGATATAATCATCAAACAACTATACTGCCTGCTCAGCAGCATCAGCAGGCTAATGGATTTAGAGCTAGCAGATGAACATAATGCAGCATCCAGGGGAAATAAAGTTACTTTTCTCAGGACTTGTTGGGAACCAAAATAAGTAAAAGAAGATTAAAAGCTGTACATATTTCCATCGGGTTGACAAAAACACAACTGCAATGCGATGTTAAAGTTGCTGTTCTGTAAATAGCATAGGTAAATACGCAGTTTGCTAACACAATTGCCAGAAACACCTCATAATATGTCAGTGCTATGTCTTTCAGCTTTTGTATGCCCTCTAGTGACTAAAAAAAGTATTAATGAAACTTTAGCTTCTGACAATATTTTGTATTATTTTAATACCAAATCAAACAAAACTTATGTGTATTTTTGTTTCGTACATCATTTTTATTAAAGCCACTAAGTATAAAATTGTATCTTGGTCTGTAAATATCTGTGCAAACTATTTGGGATTAAAGAAAGATGTATGAAGATTTCCTTTCATTTTTTTTGACTCACTACTCGCTACTTGAAAAAAACACATTTTACCTGCATTTCTTCATACCTTTTTTTTTTTTTTAACCGGAATATCTCCGTAGAAACATTTCTACCATCACATGTTATTTCCACAGATAATGGTTTTGAACTTTATTCCTCACATATACCTTGGTCCTTAACGGTTATTTGTTAAACAAATTATTTCCTCTGTTTTCCCGAGATAACATGTTCAATTTATGACATCATTAATTTGAGATCACAAAATGTTTTTTTAATTAAAGGTAATATGGCTCGGTCTTGATTTTGGTAAAGCGAGATTTGTAATGTTGTGAAAATTACATAAATATATTGTGATCGCCAGAAAAAATAAGTTGTGAAGAAAAAATAGCAAAATAGTGCTTCCTTACAGTGAGTCAACATTGTTGCACTTCCTTGGCAGCTCATGGGGTGAAGAGACGCAATCGTCTTCATCCTCTCTGAAAACTGTTTTCTACATTTCTCTCCAGGACATATGAGAAGTATTTCCTTGAACTCTGATTGGTTGCCTGCTGCTGACAAGTGCCAGCAGGCACACAGACACACACCCAGCAGACATATGGAGCCGATAAGACAGGCTCTGCCGTGATCTGTCTCATCTCACTGAGGGTGATGATTACACTCACACTCACACAGCCCACACTCAGAGAACTTCAGCAGAGGTTTTTTGCTCATACACAATGCTTAAGTAATTTATTTTAAATATATAAAGGGTGTTTTATACGTAAATGTAATAAACAGGGGACAATGAGAACAATTTGCAAATCAAACTTGTGAAAATAATTTATCCTTTAAATGTATTCTCGGATTGTTGAAAGGGTTGAACAATATGGCTTTTTCTTTTTCATATTGAAATGTTTTAGGACAATGATTTTGTGCAGACATCTGACTTTTCATTAGTGTTGTAAAATGTATCACTTTTATTTTAGTTTTTTTTTGTTTTATTTTATAAAACGCATGACAAAAAAACAAGCCCAACACATTTTAACTCAAGTTGTTTGTGCTTAGATTTAGTTTTGGGGGGCGCAGAGGCATGACAGGGGGGCGCGAGAGACCAGGAGGAAAAATGGTTATGAAAAAACAAAACAAAAATCATAATTAGAACAATTATTGTTTCGAAAATAATATGATACAGTACAAGTACGTCTGGGTCTCTGTGTTTCATTCAAGCTCGGCTCTGTGTTTGTGTGGAACGAGCCATTTTGTGTGCGTGCGCGGGCGAGAGAGAGAGCGCACCGGTACCGGAGATCGTTGTTGTTAGCTTCTGGTGCTAGCGAGCTACGCTAACGGATATAAGGAGCTTTTTCAACAACAAGGTGGAGAGGCTCAGTGAACTAAAGGACTCAACGGGTCTCAAACGTTTCTGTCACGATTAATGTAAAGAATTATTTCCGAGGCACACGTTTATATGATCATTATAGTTATTAAAAAATAAGAGAATAAATGAAAAACCGGTATGAAATACTATATGACGGGAGAGATTTGTAAAATATCCATAAATAAATAGTAAATCTGTTTACAGTTCTGTTTCATATGGGTGTTGAGAGATGTATCCATAGATCTCCTCATTTTTCTCTCAAAGTGCACCAGATTGATGCTTTTAACTTCAATATTTAAAAAAAAAAATCTTCCCGGGGGAGCATGCCCCCGGACCCCTCTATGTTAGGTCCACTCCCCACTTGTTAAAATGGCACTTTACCCCTGCTTACTCCTATATGCCGTGAGCTGATTATCGAGCCTTCACTGTAACTGTCGCGGGTACACTATGTATTTGCGTGGGGATTGTTGCAGTAGAAAATTCCACTGTAGCAAGTAATTACTTGCATTTAAATAACTGTTTCGATGTGTTCCAGTCAGGCTTTCGTCCAAACCACAGCACTGAGACTGCTCTTGTAAAGGTCTTCAAGGACATCCACTTAAACACAGACAGTGGCAGAACTTCAGTGTTAGTATTATTAGATCTCAGTGCTGCGTTTATGTTTATGTTTATTAAGGATCCCCGTTAGCTTTTGCTCTTGACAAAAGCTACTCTTCCTGGGGTCCGACTTAAAACAATACAACAATAATACAACAATAATACAACAACATTCAAGACATAATTCCTGACATCATTAACAACATCACCAATATCATCAACAATTTCCAACATCATCAACAATCTCATCCACTTTCAATATCAATCTCAGCCAAGGATGAGTGCACTAGACACCCACCAATACAAAGCATGAGATTAAATTAAATTAGGGTTCACTGCTCACAAGGGTACATGGTCATTAGTAGATGGCCCTTCAATCTCTTTTTGAAAGAGGCTCTGGAATCTATTTCAGCAAGGTAGTTTGGCAATGAGTTACATTCCTTTATAGCTCTATAAGACACAGAAGATTTCAGAAGATTTGTCCTGGGTTTAGGTGCCAGTAGATGGCCTGATGTATGGTCATGCTCATATCTTGTGTAAACTATTTGACACTGTTGACCACAACATATTACTAGACCGACTAGAAAACTGGGTGGGACTTTCGGAAACAGTTCTAAATTGGTTTGAATCCTACTTAAAGGACAGAAAAAACGTTGTTTCTATCGGTAAATAAACATCTGAATTGACAAATATGACATGTGGGGTACCTCAAGGCTCCATCTTGGGGCTTCTTCTCTTTGACATCTACATGCTACTACTGGCTCAGATAATGAAAAACAACAAAACAAGTTACCATAGCTATGCGGATGACACACACATTTACATAACCATTTCACCAGGAGACTATGGTCCTATTCAAACACTGATTAAGTGCATTGAACAAATCAATGACGGGATGTGTCAAAACTTTCTCCAATTAAACAAAGATAAAACTGAGGTAGGCTAATGGTTTTTGGAGCCAAGGCAGAACTTATAAAAGTTAGCGCTGAGCTTCAGCCTGCAATGTTCAAAACAACAGATAAAGCCAGAAATCTAGGTGTAGACATGAGCCGCTTTCACACCGCGCACTAAAGTACCACGGCGCTGAATCCGCCAGGGGGCTAGTGCCAATCGCATTCACACCGCAGTACTTTCCCTGAGGCAAGATTACGCTGACGTCACTTCGTCTTCTTCTTCTCTGGGTTTACTAGCAGGCCGCAAAACCACTTCACGGCGAGTACAAAAAAAACGAGAGAAGAAGAACTACACGGGGGAGGGGGTATAAAGCCCACCCACTGTACATGATATATATATAATAGGTAGGCTCAGCAGACAGACCGTAGTGCAAAGATAAAGTGTCACATGATTATCTACTAAATAGTGAATTCAGCATCAACTTCACCAAGATGAAGTTCATATCTTCCTAAGATACGTGTTATTTTATGTCCCTACTAGAATCCGAGCTCAAATGACTCAAACCAACAAAATGTCAAAGCAAAGAATCCTGTGCACCATGAGGCTGGGTTATAAGGCTAATTTACAAATAAAATACCCCATTGTAACAATGGACTTTATCTTTATGTATTTATTATATATTACCCCCTCAGGCTGATTTTGGAAAAGGACATTAACCGTTGTTTGGTGTTTTTTCCCTTATTTATCTAAAACAAATGACATAATCAATTACTTGTGTTTATGTGTGTAAGACTTTTGTTTCTGCCCCTGCCATTGCTGCACAAGGTTGCAACATTGTAGATAAATTCGACCACCGACACCTGTCTGCTCTCACATTATTCTATTCTGCAAATTTGGGGTGGGACACAATAAATAAAGCTTCGCCGGTTTGTTGGTTTTATTGCACAGTCAAGACATAACAATAACGGCATCACGCCGCTCAAGTAGATTTTGCGAACATAGCTCAAAACATTTGGAGTTGGGAACTGCTTTCAGTAGAAGCTGCTGCATCCCGTCCTCAGAGTAAATTGCCAGAAGCGCCGACACTTCCTCATCATTCCACCGCTCCGGTGTTGTATTACGTGTGGTCATAACTGCTTTAAAGTACAAAAAAACTACTCGCTCAGGTGTGGATGTGGTTTTGTAGCGAGGAAAAAAATGGCTGCCTAACAAAAGAAATTCAGAGTCTGACGTTGACCCTGCTTTTATGTGTGGGAGTTAGGGAGTGGAGTTGAGTGTGAGGATGAACCTGCGACCTGTAACATGTAGGCTTCTCCTCCTCTCTGCAGCTCCTCATAGCCGGTGGTACCGGCCCTTTGCTGCTCCTAGTAGCTACACTCCACACATAAAAGCAGGGTCAACGTCACAACTTCCCCACCCTGCTCCCTCTGCTCCCCCAACCACAGGCCCGCACCCCGACCAGCCTCACTGTGCAGCTCTGTGATTGGCAGAGAGATGGGGGATGCTTGAGTGACACACTCGGCACCCTATACAGGGTCGCTACAATATCTTAAACTGCACTGTAACTTTTATCCATGTATTTTTTCTTTTAATGTTTATTTTATTATCTTTGCTTTTTAATGACTGATTTTAAATGCCATTTTCTTAATGTCTTTAATTTTTTGTAAACCACTTTGAATTGCCTTTTGTTGAAAGGTGCTATATAAATAAACTTGCCTTGCCTTGCCTTGTAGCGAACGGTACATTCATGGGAAACCCTAAATGTTTGAGCAACCTCTAAACGTCAAGCTACCCCACAGCACCCCCAAAATAAATCTCTGGCGCGGCCACTGAGCCTGCAACCCAGTTTTGAAGAAATCTTCAGGCTCATTGCAGCCACTAATGCTGTGATAAGACACACATTTTGGCCAAATATCAGCATTTTCTTTCTTTAGATTTTTTTGCACAGATTGCAAAGAGGCAAAGTATTTTAAGTTATTGTTCTAGCAAAGGGAATGCACACATATGTATTATGTATTTATTTGTTTGACCACACATACTTATGGAGCATTGTTTTATTATCACTGTTCTAGCATTTTTTTTAAAGGAATGCTCACGTTCATATTGATGTATTTTAATAAATGTTAACCTGGCCCATTACGTGACTATTCGTGTTGGGGGGGGCCCGACTTTTTTTTTCTCCAAAGGGGGGGCCTGACAGAAAAAGTTTGAGAACCACTGACCTAGCCCAACAAAGGAAAAAGGAAACCCAACTTCCCGTAGTATCACTGTTTGCTTGCATAGTGAACGTTTTATTGCTGCAGCTGATGAGTGTGTGACATGCCGGTGACCTTTGTCATTGAACCGCACTTGACCTCCTGACCCGCCTCCTCCCCCGCTGGGTCTACTTTCATCCGCTGCCGCTGCAGCTCTCCTGGAGACCCGCGGAGGTCGCTCTTGCTCCCTGTCTCTCCCTCGCTGCCTCTCTGCTACGACACCCTCTCCGTCCCCCTCCCTCATCCTCCTTCAGATCAGATATACCACAGCACAGAAGAGGAACAACTCTGATCAAGCTTTTCCGGTCTGCTAGCCCTAATTTCCTCTCAAGACCTCTCCGGCGGTGGAGCGGAGCAGACGCGGAGGTACTGAGAGGGAGAAAGTGGGGGATATTACCGCGTATCCTACCGCCACAAGCCCGTGCCTCTGCGGTTCCTCCCGAGTAGTATAATGCACCCTGTCCTCGGTGAATTGTGCCCGGGAAGGAGGAGTGTGTGAGGGGAGAACAGAGCAGAATGGTTCGGCGGACAGGAGCGCAGTCGCTCCGTCTCCGTGAAGCTGCCACAGAGCGCCCGCCGATGCCCGTCCTCCTCTCCGCCGTCCGGCTGCACTCACCTCCGGGTGTCTCTCCGACATGTCATTACACAACTCGGCGCCACTCGACTTAGTTTCCCCCAAACGCCAGGAGTATTTTTGGGAGAGACTCATCTTGCTAGCCCCAGCAGTGGGTTTGAATCCGGTCTGTGGTGGGTTTTTTGTCGTGGACTGAAGGCTCAGCATCTAAGGGGTTGAAACCTGAGTCCAGCGATGATGAGAGCTCACTCCGAGAGGGTTTCAGTGGTGTGCTGCCAGAAGCATCTGGAAAGGATAACACTGGGATACACTCCCCCTCCAAAGGACCAGAGGATCATTCACATCCCAGACATTTTCGAGTACAGCTCTAAGTGTCTTTCAGCTTGTGTTTAATTACTACATTTAAAACCTCTGCCACAGGTTTAAATTCATTAAATAATCCTGAGGGTCCCTCGGAGCTATGCAGTGAAGATGTGTGCAGCCAGGTTCAATGGCTGTGCCGAGGAGGCCTCCGGTCCGGTCACAGCCTCCAGGATGCTGGACTGGACAGAGGCCGGGCCCCGCATCCTCCACAGCCTGGAGATGGGGACAGTGATGACTGTCTTCTACCAGAAGAAGTCCCAGAAGCCAGAGAGGAGAACCTTCCAGATAAGGCAGGACATGCGACAGATAGTGTGGAGCAGAAACCCCGAAAAAATAGAAGGAGAGGGTGAGTATTGATATGAAAAGTCTTCCCACCGGGTTCATTGTCACCCATGAATATAAGAGAATGTATTAACTAGAGTACATTCTGTGTCTCAGTCACAGTGCATACACCTCTTTGCCGAGCAGATACAGAATCAGAAGAGGCTGAAGTATCTGAGAAAATGCTGACAAACACAGAAACAGACACTTGGATCAGTCTCTTCTTCTTTGTCCAGCTTTCAAAGCAGTGCTTTCCAAACTTTTTTTGTTGATTTAATCCAATTTGTTTTTCCACAAAAAAAATCAGTGCTCTTTGTTTTTTGGAAATAGTTGTTCAGCATGAAAAAAGCATTGAGAAGTTACTTTTCCAAAGATTTCTTAGTTGTATCTTATTGGTCGAATGCACTTATTGTAAGTCGCTTTGGATAAAAGCGTCAGCTAAATGCAATTTAATTTAATGTAACTAAAACCAAGACATAGGCTAATCGACTATGAAGTATAGCCTTATTTTTAGGTGTCACTAAAGGTACATTACCAAAGACATAATTACTCAGAGCTTTACAGAACATTTACTTATGTGCTGAGATTTCTAGTTATTGATCCCTGAAAAAGAGGTGAATGGAATTATATTTGTGGTGGACAATTACATTTTGAGAAAGTAAGTAAAGTTATTTTCTGGTGTTTGAAGATTATCCACAGACCTCAAAATTAACAGCTTTTATCAGGACTATCTTTCGTTAGAATAATTGTTGTGCTAAAAACTGTACAAATTAAGGTTTGTGGACCATTTAGAGCAGTGGTTCTCAAATGGGGGTACGTTGGAGTCGCGGACCACTAGGGGTACGTTGGAGGGGGTACGTGAGATTTATTTTATGTTAATGGCTAAAAAACATAAGTAATGCATTTAAACAAATTACTAATAGTAGATTAACTACTTCATTCAAAAGTTTACAGTAATTCTGGATAATAAAATGGGAAAAATAAACGGGGTACTCTCTTTTCCTCTCTCTCTCCTGACAGCCCGTCAGTCTCGTGCAGCTTGCTGAACCTGTAATAAGCCGACAGTAAAGAATAAATATATGTATAACTAGTTTAGCTAGTTCCAGAGTAGATAAACTACCCCTAGATTCCACCGGGTCCGTCTGCGTCGCGTTACGGCCGCAACGCGGCGTTTGAAAAGATCGCGGCCACTCTAGTCAATAGGCGCTTTCACACTGCAGTACTTTTCCCACAAAGGTTCATGAGAACTTAGTTCTGATGAACTCTTTAGTTCTGATGAACTAAGTATAGATCGCGTTCACACCGGAATAAGTCCCTGGGGGTGGATTAGGCAAATGAAGCCGCTTCTTCTGCTTTGGGTTTACTGGCAGGCCGCAAACAATTGACTGCCACCCGAAGTCCCCGGCCGGAAGTCCCCGGAGTTGGGGACTGGCTTCAGTAGAAGCTGCTGGGACTCCCAGCAGCTTCTACTGAAGCCTTCCAAGTAAATCGCCAGAACGCCGACACCTCCTCATCTCCACCGCTCCCATGCTTTATTTTGTGTTGCCATAAGTTAGTCTCTCTGCATTTCTGCGCTGGGTTAATGCTAATGCTAATAATGCTAATGCTAGGATAATAAAATGACGGCTTCACAAAACATTTTTTGAGTTTTACGGGGCGTGGTTTGCAATCCGCCCAGCCAATCAGAAATAGGAACCTTTTTCTCCCACGAAAGTCCCTGCTCTCGAGCAGGGACGGAAAAGGGGTAAAAAGGTTCTCATGAACTAATTTTAGTTCCGGCTCTTTTTGGTGTGAATGCGAGATTTCGGAACTATATCGGACCTAAAGTGGGAAAAGTACTGCGGTGTGAACGCGGCTAATGGGTGCTATTCCACCAGACGCGCCGCGTTACGGCTCAGAAGCGTTCCAGAAGAGTCTAGCCTCTGGGCTCCGCTCGAAATAGGATTCAAGTCTATTTTTCGACGCGACGCGTTGCAGAGGTGGATCATACCTGCCCCTAATTTCCACCGGGTCCGTCTGCGTCGCGTAACGGCTGCACTGCGGTTTTGGTCCGGCCTCCTCCGGCGTCATACCCTACCGGGCGCGTTTCAGAAGCATTTCAGAAGCGGAGCGTCTTGCCTGCCGGCTCGCAGTTTTAGTTGATTTGGGCATATTTCCTGGACAGACTACTTTGTACAGACAAAGTTAATAATAATTGTAATATCCAAGTTATAAACGACATTAATCAAAGATGTGTTGCTGTATTTTAGTGGTAAAAAAATGCATTCATCATCACAATTATTCTATATATATATTTACACAGTGCCTGTAAACCGGAGGAGAACGCTGACATTTCTCCCCCTTCTTGAAAGACTACGGAGGGATAGGGTCTGCAAAATTAGTTTGTGTGTGTGTATATATATAGGCCTATATATATGTATATATATATATATATATATATATATATATATGCTATGCTCTGAACGTTCCACTTCCTGCCTGCCCGACATTACCTTACGGCTGCGTCGCGTCGAAAAATAGACTTCAATCCTATTTCGAGCGGAGTCCAGCGGCGAGACGCTTCTGGGACACTTCTCAGCCGTAACGCGGCGCGTCTGGTGGAATAGCACCTATTGACTAGAGTGGCCGCGATTCTCGCGGACGCCGCGGCGCAGCCGTAACGCGGCCGTAACGCGACGCAGACGGACCCGATGGAAACTAGGGATTTAGCCCATAGTGTTATTGCATGATGTTGAAATTGGTTTGCCATGAATTTAGTGATGGATTGTAAACATTTGAAATGTAGCATTTAAAGGTGGGGTATTTAATTTATTTCAGAAACACTTTTTGTTATATTCCATGGAATGCTCTTAACATCCCGATAGCAATGAATATATTAAATGCTTTGACAATAAATACATTAAAAAATGTAATCTGTGGAAGCCGTAGTGCTGTAAAAAGTACGACCAATCATTGTAGCCGGCCCCAATAACTGGATGGCCTACCTGCCTTCCATCTGTGCACAAACTTATCTCGTGCCCTCATTGGTCATGGGCGCGTTCGTGTGTGAGGGGCTCTGTCAGGAAGTGGCAGATTTTTTCCGGTTGTGTATTTTCAAATTCTAGCGCACTCGAGCTGGTTTCTCCAAAATTACATACCCCACCTTTAAGTGTTTCTCAGTTACAAGGTTGTTGTTTTAATGACTCAGACACTGATGGTGCAGCGCTGTGTACTCTCCCTCTTTATATAGGCTTTTCCTCCCTAACACATTGTTTCTGCGCTGATCAGGGGGTACTAGGCTGAATTTATTTTTCAAAGGGCATACATTATTGAAAAAAACTTGAGAACCACTGACTTAGAGTAACGTTTAGATGAAGACTATGGCGTGTGGTTGAAAGCTTCAGAAAAGAACTATTACAGTAAGTAGATGCAAAACTTTTTTTTTTTTGTCAAAATGCAAATCAACATTTTCCCAATCAAAAAAAGGCCTGACAGTCAGGTATCATATTAGCGTTAGTATTGAAAAAAATCAGCATGCCTTCTTTGGCTTGGTGCAAGAATATCACTGTATTTTAGATGATGTAGGCCATCCTTTTCCAGCCCCCCCCCCCTCCCCCTTCCCCATCCTGACCCCAACGTGCAGCTGAGGCGCTGTCATGGCTGCCTCAGCAGACAGCCGCATCCCGACCCTGTGACCTCTGCTTCCTCCATGTCTCCACTCACTCTCCAGGCAGAGAATCTAGCATGGTGCTGCCACATGGTCCATGAGTCCTCGCTGTTGGACTGGAGTCAAGTGGCAGAGAATACTTGGAGCTGCAGGCTGTTGTTGTGCTGGTGATCGGCCCGTTGGAGCGCTGCCTGTCTGGGGTGTGGAGGCTATTGTCTCCGCCCTGGATTTTGTGGCCTGGGGGAGGATTTGTTACAGTGTCCGTTAGCACAAACTTATGGCATTCACAACTGGCATGATAGAGTTTCCTTCTGTCTGCCATATGTTATTCTAACTCTCCGACTTTACTGTAGAATAAGAAATAGACTCCTCCCCTGCGAGATAGGAATAGGTTTACTGCTGTCAGGTTTGTTTTTCCATCATCTAACTACAGTTGGTTCTTTTTGCAGTAACAAAAAATAAATAAATAACGAAAACCCCACCATAACAAAAAACTGAAAATACAGAAGTAAAAAAAGAAGTGAACTCAAGAGAAATTAATTTCCTGGTGATACAAACTGATACAGTACATACAAAACGTATTGTTGCCAGTTTTAAGATGACTAAACTCTGTTATACTACCGTAGCCTGTATCTTATGCTGAGTCATCAATTGGGCATAACTCACCAGTGTATCCGAAATATCAACTGTACTACATCAGTGAAGGAAATCACAATGTTTAAATGTAATTGTTAGCCTATTAGCCAACATCCTCAACGGGTCATCCATTTCAGTATCACAGCATGCCTAAAATTAGCAACAACTCACGTGTCTAGCCGGATTCATCTTTCTGTCCTCTGGAAACTACGGTGGCCCTGAAGTGCAAGATACAACAGCATTTCAGAAAACACTACAGCATTTCAGAAAGCACTGCAGCATTTCAGAAAACGCCGCAGCATTTCAGAAAACGCCGCAGCATTTCAGAAAACGCCACAGCATTTCAGAAAACGCCACAGCATTTCACAAAACACAACAGCATTTCAGAAAACGCCGCAGCATTTCAGAAAACGTTACAGCATTTCACAAAACACCACAGCATTTCACAAAACTTTGCTTTGACAAGTGTGCAGACAAGACGGCAGGCGAAAACCTTTTAAAATGCATGTTTTCTGAATGGAGATCGGATCGATAAGGCTAAACTAATCTGTAGCTGCTCCGTCCACACTGACAAAAACGTCATACAGACATGAATAAAGCATCGACTGTATTCACCATGACACAGACAGTCTGTGGTTTGTACATGTTCAACTTTTGTCCAAGTTCTGAACAGATATGAGGAGCTGTGAGCTCTGAGTGTGTGCTAACGGCTGATGTGTTGGGACATGTTGTGCTGACCAATCACGAAACGTCATTTCTGGACTGGCAGCAAAACAACCAATCACAGCAGTGCTTCTCTGGCCGGCTCTGTCCAATCACAAACAAGCAGTTTTCTGGAATACCCTTTCCGTCCAATGTGAAATGCTGTGGTGTTTTCTGAAATGCTGTGGTGTTTTGTGAAATGCTGTAGTGTTTTGTGAAATGCTGTAGTGTTTTCTGAAATGCTGTAGTGTTTTGTGAAATGCTGTAGTGTTTTGTGAAATGCTGTAGTGTTTTGTGAAATGCTGTTGTGTCTTGCACTTCAGGGCCACCGTACGAAACACGTTTTGGTTTCAGTTCCATTTGGTTCTTGGAATTTTTTTTATTTTCAGGTTTTTAAATGCCCAATGTGTTTCTGTATGTGAAGAGGGGTTCTTAAGGTGCACCATGTATTTGTCTTTGCAGTCTTTTATTTATTTTTTGCAATGCGTATTTATATTAGCAGTGCGTTACTATATTCAAAGCGTGGTTCAGGTTGTGGGTTTTTTTGAAGGGTTTTTTTGTAGTCCGTATTCATATTTCAAACCGTCACTGTATTTTATGCGCGTTTTAAATTTGCAGTGTTTTTTTAAAGTTGCTTTGCGTTACTATTTTTTAAAGCATGTGCATTGCGAATGTGTATCTGCAGTGTTTATATATTTTTGCAGCAGGTTTTTTTTAATCTGCAGTGCGTATTTATATTTGCAGTGTGTTTCTGCATTTTAAGGCTGTGTTTATATTTGCATTGCATTTTTAAATTTGCACTGCATGACTTTACTTGAAGCGCTGTACTGTACAGTATGTGCATCGCATCATTTGCAATGTTTCTAACATTTCCAGAAGATTGCAGTGCATGTGAGAGGAAGTTGTTTTCTTAAATTACTTGTGTATGTGTTTTGCATGTGTTACAGTGCTCCCAACTCTCAGGGCCACTGCAGTTTCCTCTTCTTTTCCCTCTCCAGCGATCCCAACCCCCTATCATTCTACGAAAGCTCAGAGAGTAATGGCAGCTGCACACATGTAGCTGTTGTTTTTGCTCGGGGAACCTTGTCAATTATTTATCCATAATCATAAACCGCATAAACTACCGCCTTGGCTAATCCAAGAACAACAACTACGAGTCTGAGCGTGCAGGACGCCCTGGCTAACACCTCCACCTCTCAATCAGACCATATCTACACAATCCCACCCCGATGAAACTACTGTTTTCACATAAACACACACACACACACACACACATTTTCACAACCCACAAACTGCTCTTTACAAATGATCTCCCTCTGGACAAACCCACCAGAACATTCCAGGAATTCAGCAGGTCTCTCCTTCACTTTATCTCCCACTGCTCTATTTCCCATTCGTTGACCTCCTCCTCCTCCTCCTCCTCTCTCCATTTTCCTCCTCAAGCTGCCTTTCCAAATGTCCTCCCCCCACACACCCACCCTAAACTCCCTTCTCATTTTCAAGACGTTCTCTGACATCCCATTTGACTTTCTCAGTCTATTTTCTTTCACTTTCATTCGGAAGTTCAACGTCGTTCATCTGATGCTTTTGTTCTCAGAAATCTCAGCTCCCCCTGCTCTCCTGGCCCTCCTTCCTTTGTTTTTGTTGCCTAATAGCTAACGTTTGCTTTGTAACAAGGTTCCTCCTTTCCCCCCGAGATGAGCGCCTTGGCAAACAACGGGGGTATTAAATTCTGAGGCACAGGAAGCATGGGGTTATCAGGGAGTGTCTCGCTTCCCCTCTCAGATTGAAGGACTGGCTGGCTGCGGGAAAACAAAAGGTCCAGCATCTTGTGCAGGAAGCAGAGACACGGACCAGAAATGAGCCGCTGGTTTGGTGGTTTGCACCATTAGAGATTCATTGAAGTGTGATTAGGCTTGCTAAAGCTGAACCCACTGGGATTTAGCTTTTTCAAAGACTAAAGTGCATAAACCTGCTTTAGATTCAGCTTCTATTAGCTCCGTGTAGCTATAGAGAAACTTTAGTTGACAAAAATCAATGGTAGGGCTGTCCCTTAATCAGAAATCAAGCTCAAATTAATTTAGTTAGTTTTCTGAAAGTGCAACAACTGCTCTTTGTGATGCCACCTGTTCGATTTTGAACAGCTCATTTATTTAATCTTTTCCCACGTTTAAATGAAAGTTCAACCTCGGGATAAGTTGGTCAAACCCTCTGCCATGCTCTAAACTGACCCCCTTTACAATTGTTAGCAACTTTATTTCAACACTTTTATATCAGCCTCCCATGTATCCATTTTTTTATCCATTTCATATCCATCCCTATGCTTACATTTCATTTTGTCGTTGTTTGCTCCCTGCGACTTATAATCTCCAAGTATACTTCTGCCATCTGTTAGCGAGTGATGTCACCAGCTGTGGCAGGAACAGTTTGTTTCGGTGGAAATGCTCTGCAATTATCAACGGCTGGTGGCTTCAGGTCAGCAGTTGCAAACAGCCCTGTGGTGTGTTCAGGGAACTTTCAACCAGTCCAAGCACTGAAAAAAAGAAAGTCAGTTAGTTTACGAGCTTCTCTAAAGATAACTTTCTACAAGACTGACAGTATCTTGTCCTCTGATGTGTCTCCAGTTGGCCCGCCGTTAGAAACCCACCCCCTCCATCAAAGTTTATATCAGACTGTTACTTTAAAGCAGTTGTGTGTGTGTCTTTATCACAACCATGTTTACAGCCTGGACCAGGATTAAAGGCCAAAGTGGGAGGAATTGTGTGTGTGTGTGTGTGTGTGTGTGTGTGTGTGTGTGTGTGTGTGTGTGTGTGTGTGTGTGTGTGTGTGTGTGTGTGTGTGTGTGTGTGTGTGTGTGTGTGTGTGTGTGTGTGTGTGTGTGTGTGTGTGTGTGTGTGTGTGTGTGTGTGTGTGTGTGTGTGTGTGTGTGTTGTGGAGTGAGTTGGTTGTGTTTCCAAGGTCCACACTAAATAGGAGGAAGTAATAAAGGGAAAGACCGGAGGTAAACAAATACCGGGTTTCTGGGGTATTTTTAATATTTCTCTGGAAGGAAAATGGGTCGACTTTGACTGTGACTAACATAATATGTCGCTAGTTTAAACGTGATCAGCCTACCTTGGTTTCAGTACAAATACTGAAAACTTTTTAGATTGTTTGCCTTTGAAAACAGCAGCTTCATAAAAGAAAAATAGAAAAATTAATTAAATTAACTCTGAAGAAGGGAGTCCTCTTCTGTCATGCAACAAGTTGAGCTGTGTGTTGAAACTCTTTTAATCAGGCTACAAAATGATAACTTTGACCATGACAAATTATTTTAAAATGTGAATAAACAAGAATCAGAGTAAGCGGCTCATGTTGACTTTTGTAGGGGACAGCTTGAAATATATGATCTTCAGTTGTGAATGTTAATATATGGATGGATGGATTTTCGTCTAACCCATGTCCTGCAGCTTTTTTGGAGAGGTTTAACGGTCAAACACTCCTATGATGGCAATTCATACTGATCAAGGAATAAGGCAGATCTATTGTATAGTTTTCATACGTCAGCAAAATCCCTTGAAAACGTTCCGACTTGCTCTCTACAAATTAAGATGTACATCTTTAAAAACACCTCACAAATATATAGATACATATTTTTTTATATGCTCAAGATTTTCCTAAAACAACTGGTCACTGTAGTGTTTATGAAACGTCAGTATGTAACCAAAATGGGAGGAAATAGTGCTCTTGTTATGGACTATTTTCAGTTGCGGATGAATCCACATTTGGGGCTCTAACGGGTATTTGAGATGTGTGTGGGATTGGGTCAAAATACAGTGTGTGTGTGTGTGTGTGTGCGCGTGTGTGCGTGTGTGTGTGTGTGTGTGTTTGTGTTCATGGTAATGAAGAAACAAGTGCAACAGTGTGGTTTATTGATGAATTCTATAACACATAGGTTTGAGCAAGCTCTCTGATTGGTCAATAGGGGTGTTTGATTCCACGATCAAACAACGATCAAATAGAACGTGCCTAATCACAGAGTATCCAGTGGCCTACACACGCCACAAGCCTACCGAAACTACTTCCATGAGCCGACATCGTGTGGTTTCCATACCGACGTTTAGCGACACACAGCCGTTACACTGTTATACATTGTCTCTCGTTGGAAATCGGTAGCTACAAAATGTCAGATTTTAAAGTTAATTTTGATTTGTTGGGGGGCCTCAGTATTGATGAATGGTTGGACATGGACACAGACCACAAAACCAACGAAAGATTTGCGGCTGTTTCAACTGACGAGTTGAGTGCGTTGGAAAAAAGGCTATCGTTACCATGTGAACTACTTTCTAGGAACTACTTTCTGACGGAGATTAACTCAAGCAGAAAGCGTAGGTTTGGGAGCAAATTAGCCCACGTTATGAAATTATTTTACGATATTGTTGATTACAATTATAGTTTGTGTAATAGAATCACAATCATACACTTGAGGCCGTTCTTGAACGTCATTATTGGTACTCCAGTACAGGCATACGGACCAGTGGCGGCGCCAGAGATTTTCTCTAGTGGGTGCTGTGGGGTAGCTTGACGTTTTATAGAGGGTGCTCAAACTTTAAGGGTTTGCCATTAATGCACCAGCGCTACAGTTGAATTTTCTACTGCAACTCATACTTGTCAACTCTCCCGATTTTCGCCGGAGACTCCCGATTTTATTGCCCTCTCCCGATTTCCTCCCGGGGTCATATTTCTCCCGCATTTCTCCTGATTTCTGACTAAATCAGATTTACTCAGGTCTGTTTCCACTCGGACTTTAATACAGCTACACCATTGTTTGGTTTCCATGGTAACACGTCTCTTCGGTAGCGCGCGCAACTGAAAGTCTGAGAGGGTGAGGCAGATAGTCACAGAAAACAGAACAAAAATTGACCCCCCCCCCCATTTTGCATTTTTAAATGCTCCCGATTTCTGAGGTCTCAAGGTTGGCAAGTATGACTGCAACACTCCCCACACGCACACACAGTGTACCCGCGACTGTTACAATGAAGGCTCGGTAATCAGTTCACGGCAAATAGGTGTAAGCAGGGGTAAAGTGCTACTTTTACAAGTGGGGAGTGGACCTCACCTCCTTTAGGAGGGTCTTCACTTCCTCTAGTGGGGTCCGGGGGCATGCTCCCCTGGGAAGATTTTTTTTTAAATATTGAAGCATCAATCTGATGCACTTAGAGAGCAAAATGAAGAGATCTATGGATATATCTCTCAACATACATATGAAACAGAACTGTAAACAGATTTTCTATTTCTTTATAGATATTTTACAAATCACTCCCCTTTTAAAACAAACCGTTTGAGACCCACTGAGATAACTAGACTAAAGTTAACTATCTAAAGACTGAGAGTCCTTTACTTCACCTGAGCTGAGGTTATCTGAGACTCTCAGTCTGACAGGAGAGAGTTCTCCCTCCACTTTGTTGTTGAAAAAAGCTCCTTATATCCATTAGCTTGGCTAGCTAGCACCAGATGCTAACCACAACGATCTCCGGTAGAGACCCACCGGTGCTCGCGCACGCACACAAAATGGCTCGTGCCACACACACACACAGAGCAGAGCTTGAATGAAACACAGAGAGCCAGAAGTAAGCTACTTGTACTCACGAGGCCTATTATGTGCAGAATCCCTCTCGCTTTCGGGTGGTTTTGATTGAGTGTCCACACGTGGACGTTTAAGGGCTAAAAAAAGATCCATTTGTCACTTTGCCGTTAGCAAATAATTTAACAGCTAACAGGAAGTCACTCAAGTGTCTCAAAGTAATTAAGCCTATGGGTAGGTCAAAAATCTAAAGGGTGCTGGCCATTGGCCTAATCACCTGTGTTGGCTTTATTTTTTTGGTCAAAAATGTGTTTGTTTGACATTTGCATTGATGTAATCAATATTTCTAATTTAATAAAAAAAAAAAAAAAAAAAAAAACATATTTATTGGGGGTGCTTAGGGGGTGCTTTGGCAATCCTGGGGGGTGCTTCAGCACCCCCTTGCTCCCCCCTGGCGCCGCCCCTGGTACGGACCTCGGGGGAAGTGCCTCGGTCCTGCCGCAGTATGTCGTACCAATAATGACGTTCAAGAACGGCCTCTCGTGTATGATTGCTTAATTGCAATAGTTGTGGACAACAATGGAGCTCGATGGCACAGGAGAATGAGATACTGTATATCAGACTTCCATACGCACCATACTTTTTTGTACATGCATCAATTGTAGGTTTTAGTTTTCTTTCAAGTGTTTTTTGTGAAAGATAAGAAGAATGTAAAAAATCATGATGTATAAATAGTTTAATTCCTGGGACAGGTTCTGGAATTGTTGCAAAACTGTCCTTTAGAAGCTTTTGACCACAGGGGGTCGAATGCAGGTTCAAACTTCAGTTCTTCTGCTGCTTCTAGCTCTGAACCCTCTTCACACTAAATTACGGACATCTGAGAATAATGGACTGCTCTCTTAATCTCATGCCAAGCGTGCACGCTGTCATCTTCACATGCAGGAGGCTCAGATAGGAACCAGATGTTTTCTTGATATAAATTCAGCGTTATCTACAACCTGCTGAGGACTCTACCTATTGGGCAGATCAGTTCATCACAGAAGCAAGTTTTGATATGGGAGTCTATCCTCTCCACTTTATTCCTGTTCACTGAAGGAGTAACACTCAGTTGTGTGTGCGTTACACTGGGTGTGTGTTTGCTGTGCGCATGCCGGAGCATCTATGAGTGTAGGTTTTATGTGTGTTTGCACAAGACATCTGCTAAGTCAATAAGCCGGGGTTTTCTTTGTGGGTGTGTCGACTGCTGCGAGTGTCCAAGGAGAGTCCAGAGTTTACATCAGACCTTGTGGTCAGGAGCCTCACAGCGCTATGCTGTTAACCCTTCTGCTGCAACATGCACTCTCACTAACTGTTCATTTCTGTAGGGATTACGTAGACAAAACGTGCCAAGTGCGGATCAAGTTGCAGTAAAAAGAAAAGGGGTGTAACCAAAATGATTTTGTACAATGAAGTTCTATTTCTGCACAAATACCATTCCTCAAATATCCCCTGAATACTTTAAAATGCCTTAATCATCCTTTAATCGGTACAAATACTCCCTAATACACTTTTTAGTTACCTTAACATCTGATTTTAATATTCTGAAATGTCCCTCAAATAGGAAGCATATGGGAAAACTAACTCAAATAAAGAAATTAATTTGATAAAATGTGAAAATAAAGCGCATCTATCATCTCTGTGTTGTTATTTAAAGTGGACCTATCATGCTATATTTGAAACTTATAAAACGGACAAGTCAAATCAAGCAATCTGATTGGTTCTTAGCCGTGATACTGAGCGTATACCACGGGTAGAATTGTAAGTTACTTTTCACAACAAGTCAGTATCCCTCCGCGTCTGAGAAAAACAGTATACCGTTGGGCTGTGGAACAAGAAAGCAGCGGAGAAGTAACGGGGCAGAAAGCCTCCTTTTTACGCAGCGGTCCAGACATAGACAAGGGCAAAACATATTCAGTGTGCAGTTCCTTTGGCATTAGGGCAGGGATATCTAGACACTTTCCAAGGTTTGACATAATGAATTGTGCTACTTTTAAAGCAAGCAACGATGTTTTCAAATCTGTAATCAAAGAGGTCCGCAAAAACACTATCGACCAATCAAATTGCTTGATTTGACTTGTCAGTTTTATAAATATATTTACATTTCTTCCGTTAGGAAACAAACTTACAAAGCATAAGATGGAAACATTTAAGATTAACTTCTACCTCCGGGGGGGTCTTACTATGGAAGAGTGGATTTAGCAGTGCCTATCTCCAGAAAAAAGCACCTAAACGACGGCATGCAGAGCTACGTGAAGAGCAGGTAGACCAACTGGAAAAGTACCACCATTCAAAAGCTTTCTGATGCGGGTCTTGAAACAAAGCGGAGAAATTATGACCGTTAGTTAGTGGCCACAGGTGTGAAAGCTCTCTCCAGAGCTACTGGAAGCCCAATCTCGGGGACCGGAGAAAGTGGAGCAATATTCTCGCCACGCCAAGCAACAGCCTAGAACAACCTCAACCTATACAAGTGACCACGTAAGCCATGCTACTGATGCTGGACAGTTTTTCAGTGGGTGCACAATAAACGGCAACACACATTAATGTAAATAAACAGCCAAATAATGGAACAACGCTCTCTGTCTAATATGTTCACCAGCTGTTAGTGTTGTTGCACCTCCGCTTCGCGTCGGGCCGAACCACGCCCCTTAGCTGTGATATAATGAGCATATACCATGGCCTGTCGTGAGCTATTGCTTAAATATATTGTAGGGCCATACCTATACAAAAAATGTCTTTGAAGTTTTTTTTTCAAAATACCAAACAGATCCTGCATTTTAGCCATGCCTCATTTCGCTCTCTTTGCTCCTTTCCAGCCCTGTTTTTGCAAGGGCTGATTCTGCTTTTGTGGCAGACTACAGCGCCACCTACAGGCCTGGCATATGTACTACAGCGTCTCCAGCGCTTTCGAGCGGTCTGTCATTCCCCTGATAGGTGGAGAGTTGCCCATATAGGCGGAGCACCCCTTTTCTGACGTCAGGAAAATTCAAATCTGTATCAGCTCCGTTGCAGCCCCGTTTTTAGAGATTTGGGTATGGAGGAAAATATTACATATTCATGTAGGCCTATACTAGAGATACAAAAGTGCATTTTGCATGATAGGTTCCCTTTAAGTGAAAACAATTGGTCCTCATGTAATATCATGACACTTATCTATATTGTATATACAGATATATTTAATTTATTTAAGATATGAGTGCAGAATTAGCAGGCATGGGTGAGAGCCTCAGTGAGATTTAAAATACTTTTTATAAAAAATAAACTGGAGGCTTGAGCATGTGATAAGGACCGTGTTTAGATGCCAACCAAATTCCAAACCCGGTCATATGACAAACTTTACTTTACACAAAGGTGTGAACAACTTCTCTGTCCTCTAGATATCTAAATCACAAACTGTCTTTCTGAAAAATAAACACTTCCGCCATCTTTGAACTTAACTTGTATCCAAAATCACTCCCCATGTAGGCCTACTGTATAATGCACTGAATTTACTATCTGCCGTTTTATTTGGGTGTCTTGCTGCTAACAATCCCACAGTGCAATGCGCTAAACTTTATTGATGCTAAAAAGACCCTTTAACGAATCTACAGCTGTCAGTGACGCCGTGAAATAATGATGATTACGTGTCCAAAATCTTTATTTACTTAGATGCACAGAAGGATATTTAAGGATTCTGTCAAATATATTACAAAACTGTCACTAAAACCCTTCATTATTCATCTCAGAGCGACATTTTAAGGGCTTCACTCCATCTTTAGAGGTCAAATCTAGTTGTTTATTTTCCTACTAATGGTGCCTTTATCTAGGTTTTATAGGGACTATAGAGTTTAGGGATTAATTTCCCCAAAACCAAGGGAAGGAAAAGTAACTTTTTGGTCATCTGGTGCTGCTGCTAAAAGCCTCTGCAGACTTTGGGAGCATCCTGCCACCGACAGCTGACATGTTTGTGTGTTTTTTGGCTCTCCGGACTCACACAAATTACATTTGTTGAGTCCTCCGGCAGCAGATTTTTGTGTGTCTGGCAGGGAAACGAACAACGTGCTAAACTGTGATTTATGGGTGTACATATTTGTGTTCATGCAACACTATCCTTCCTTCCTTCCTCCCTCCTCCAGTCGACATACGAGAGATCCGGGAGCTGCGGCTGGGGAAGGGCTCCCGTGATTTCGAGCGCTACCCGGAGGAGGCCCGAAAACTGGACGCCGCCCACTGCTTCATCGTGCTCTACGGACAGGAGTTTCGCCTCAGGACGCTCAGTGTGGCCGGTCAGTGTGTGTGTGTGTGTGTGTGTGTGTGTGTGTGTGTGTGTGTGTGTGTGTGTGTGTGTGTGTGTGTGTGTGTGTGTGTGTGTGTGTGTGTGTGTGTGTGTGTGTGTGTGTGTGTGTGTGTGTGTGTGTGTGTGTGTGTGTGTGTGTGTGTGTGTGTGTGTTATGTTGATTCCCAATGTTGAAGGTCACACAGACTGCCTCCCATATTTCATTTGTACATTTTATCTGCTTAATATAATCACTCTTGCTCAAACAAAATAGTTTTTTTAGTGATTGTAGCATCTTTCAAGTTACAAGGTTACATGTATGAGTCATTTACAGCACATGGTTGTACGGTGAAATATAAGTGATTCATGCTCCACACACACAGATTACTTTAAGTAAGCAGTTTAATCTCATAGTCTATGTTTCATTCAAAATCAAATGTGAAGAGTCAAAAACTTCTCTTAGAAATAAAACATAAAAATAGCTGACAAGCTAAACTATATATGATTGGATGAATAGACTTTTAACAGGGTGGCAGTTCCAATTCCCAAACAAGAACAACATTTTAAAGAAATAGACAAAACGGCACAAACAAAGTTTCAGATTTCCCCCTTTAAATAAGATTTCAACATCGACTTTAAGCTGTAAGCTCCCCAAACTTGACTCTTGACCTTTGAAGAGTAAAAGATTGATATTTTGACACTTTTATATCCCTCTTTTTCCTGTCTCTGCAGCCTTCAGTGAGGAGGAGGTCAACATGTGGATCACCGGCCTCAACTGGCTGATGATGGATACTCAGAGAGCACCCGCTCCGCAGCAGACAGACAGGTGTGTGTCCCTGTGGGAAACTGTTCAGGGTCTTCTACACCTGAGAAACACTCCAGTTAATCTCCTTTCCATATGCGAATAAAATACTCATTAAAAGCAATCCTGAATACTTTGCAACTTTCTCTCAGTACCAAAACAACTAACTCATTTATTTACCTAGTAAATCCACATTAAACAAATACAACAGTTAATCAAATAATCAAGACTATAATTTAGGGGAGTGAGTGTTTAAATAGAAAAAATAAAGACATTTTCAGTGTAGTAAACCTTATTTGTGATTAGTTTACGGGCCAAGTCATAGATATGCATCTCTGGTCTACTTCATTGTGAGTTTACGACACGTTCTCCCCCCCCCCCCCCCCCCCCCCCCTATATGTGTGATATCTGGTTGTATCAAAATAAGTAGCGACCTGGACGGGAAAGGGAGGTGCGGGTCGGAGGCGAACAAATATTAGTTTTGGCCTGAAAATATTTACTAGATGAATGTGCGGAGGTGGGTTTGGCTGCTGTGGTGAGCAGGAGGACAGGGGGAGGCTGTCCACATAATGTGAGCCGTAATGTTTGAAGATGGTCACAGGAAGTTAAATGGCTAATTTTGTCTTTTCATGACAGTTGTGTAAACTGTGGATTCATCATCTTTTAAATACAGTTTGAAAATGTTGCTTGAAGTGAATTCTCCTCACTCTCACTCTCCTCAGGAAATCTAAACTAGTTCTATATGCTATATTTGTACATTATTGGTCAGTCAACCATGGTTATTTATTCTCTTCCTATAAGACTTAATACTTAGTGTTTAAACATAGAATGTGAGAAAAAACTATTTAGAAATATATTTAAATAAAAAGAAACATGCTTTTTTTCTATTTACATGTCTTTACAAGCTGGTGATGATGCTGAATTTGTTGCTGCTACAAGCATTAGAATCACTCTTTTTACACAAGTGCAGCATAACACATCTACTGGTATCAAAAAGCACAACATTGCCATACTTAAAGGGGTCCTATTATGCTTTTGGGGCTTTTCAGACATTGTACATGATAGGCTAAGGGTGGGACATCTCTAAGCGGTTGACAAATCACAACAGAGCCAGCCAGCTAACCAATCAGAGCAGACTGGGCTCTGGTTTCAGACAGAGGGTGAAAAGAGGTGCTGCAGAACAGGCAGTATCATACAAATAAATAGATTTCTGAACATTATTCTGTAAACATGTCATAGCAGAGGCACAAAATACAAATGCTACCCTGAAATTGGCATAATATGGCCCCTTTAAAATGTTGGAGTAATATTACAGTGTTTCTTTGGTTACCAACGAGAAACAACTTTGTCAGTTAGATCCAAATATTCACACATACTACAGAACATGTATTGTTTTGGTGCTGGAAGTGTAAAACAAAATAGATACTAAAAGCTATTATTTTTGGTGTTAACAAAATTGCCGAATAAGTCAAAACAAACCCTGAGAACATTTCTGATTTCGTAGGAAAAATGTATTTTATTTGAGAAATGCTGTGCATCATTACAGCTGTAAGCAATCACTGGCATACCGTGCTTTCAATATTTAATTTCCGGAAATATTTTGTAATAATGGCTCAGTCAGTATCATGTTTTCTCTCCTTCCTTCCCTCTGTAGGTGGCTGAGGAAGCAGTTTGAAGCCATGGACAGGAGCCACGAGGGCAGGTGGGTGACTCTCCATAAACATGGCAACACCCAATCAGATTTTAAACAGCAGCCTGTGAAAGATACTTATTGGATCTGTTACATTGGGTGGGACGTGAAGGTGAAACCAGATCCAGATGCCATCAAAGAGCACTGTCGGGGCTCTGATCTGACCTGGAGCTCCACACCCTGAAATGCAGATACTGTATCACACACACACTTCCTCTGTCTCTCTCGTGCTCACATTAATAAGCCCAGGTTTCTGGTTGGGTGGAAGCGGCTCCAGGACACACTGCCTGCCACCGGCTGATAAGGAGCAGGAAGTGATGTGATGGGCTGGGAGAGGGCAACTTCCTGTCTCCTGTGAAAATAGTAACAGTAGCCAGACAGAGGGAAGCGGGCGGATCAGACCTAGCAGTGAGGCCGGTCATTGACCCCAAAAGATCCCCTCAGCGCACTGACCTGGATTCTTCTTCTCTTTCTACCTGCCTCCCTTGCTTCCTTCCTCATTCTGTTACTGACACTTACATGTGTTTTTGTAATCAGTGAAAGTGGTGGTCCATGTGGTGTTTCTCCTAGAAAAAAAAGGATGTGGAGGCAAAGACATATCCTCCGCATTTGAAACTGCAACAACTTTTAGGCATATAAACTCTTCTATTACTTTTATTTTATTATTAACCAAAACAATGTCCATTTATTGGCTGTTCTCAAGATACTCATTATATCTGCAGATGGAGTTTATCCCAGTTTTCATGAAAGTGTAAACGTCAGGAAGAAAAGACAGCTGGTGCTCCAGAACAGCTTCTTAATGGGTCTTGTGGAGAGATTAGAGTATTTTGTCAACAACTGTGACGCACAACAAACTGAACATGTTTTAACATGTGTGATACATATAAGTACGGAAGTTAAAACGTTCCGCTTAGCTAAGAAAGTTACTTAAAGATGTTGCACAGTATCCATTAGAAGGTTTTTCTTAATTAGGAAAAGTGTTAGGGCGTTTACGGCGTTGAAAGATATTTTGAAACGGTAAAATTCTACATTTCACGTGGAGACTGTTTGTGATACTGTACCTGTTATCCCCTCACAATCATGGCCGATAGATAAAACAAATAAAAGATGAAAGGCAGAAAAACTAAATAGTCCAGAAGACGAAAAGTTCATACTGCTGGAAGATACAAAAAATTAAGGCAAATGCTAAAAGGTATTTGGAAACAACAGCTAACAGAAAACAACGTATTTGGGAGGTCTATTCATTCAAGAAGTCTGTGAAAAGGTCTGTCCAAGAGGCTCAAGACAATACTTAAATGTGTCTGTTCTGTTAGAAAAAGAAATCACTAATTACAGGAATGTTAGAGATACCTTAAGTTGTTTTCCTAAGGTGTTTTCTCCAATGGTTGAACTAACCTTAAGTGTAAGACCAAGACAAGAAGAGCACCTTAAGTAAAGGGTTTGAGGAAACCTTAAGGAGAAGACTTAATAGTGTTTTGGATTTATTTGACTTCAAAGGAACCTTATCAGATTGAATTTGTTTTTTGTGCAACCTGCCCCTCACATTGACAGCAGTTCTTCAAACCATACAGCGCCACCTCCTGGTGACAACACATATAGCATCACTGGGAGTTTTATGAATGGTTCTCCAAAAGGTGTAATGACCGTATAGTTTGTTTTTAGGATGATCTGGTCTTTGGTTTGGATAGAGAGTCCTGGAATCTCTTTAATGTTTATAATGTGTATTCCTTGTCTTGTTTGTGTTTCAGCATCACAGTGAAGGATGTGAAAGCGCTGCTTCCTCAGATCAACTACAGAGTCCCTAACACGCGCTTTCTCAAAGACAAACTGCAGGTCAGACCTGCTTCAGACCCCCTGCCTCTTTGAATGTCCTCTCCTAGATGATAAGATGGCACACAAACTCTCGTCCTCCCTCTTTCCGCAGGAAGTGGAGGCCAGGAGCGACTTGTCCTACCCTAACTTCTCCCAGCTCTACAGGACGCTCATGTTCGACGCACAGAAGAGCGTGAGTGTCCCTTTTGAGTTCGCACAGATACACACTTACACTGTTGTGGAAGAAGTACTTACATCCTTTACTTGAAATAAAAGTATTGCAATGATATAAACATGTACACACTTACGTTTGTGCTAAAGATTAGCAAATGCTTCATTGATATATATATACATTTTCTATGTGCTTTTCCAGGCACCCAATGTTTGCCATTTACATTCCATAATGCAGGGCATGTGCAGCATGCAAAACAAATAGAGGACTCAAGAAAAAAGCTTGAGAGTGAAACAGAGAAGAAAGGACAGTGAAATGAAATCTGCAAAGAAGCTGCGTTATCAAACTGAAACAGTGTAACTGAAGACATGATGTTCACTGCTGGATTTATGCAACTCAAGCAATATTTAAAATGGGTAGCTGTCATTCGAAGTACAAGTGATTTGTAATAAAACAATTGTAAAAAATGCAAAACCTTATTTTACCGGCTTATTACATGAACAGATGCACTTTGCTCAGAATATTAACTCACATTTGTACATAAATCACAACCAAGTAACAAGAACAAACAAAAAGAAAACTGAAACACAAACAAAATTATAATATGGATGAAAAATAATAAAAGACTAAAGTAAAGCTGATTACAAAGTAATGAATCATACAATTCTTAGGGAGGGATGATTTCCCAAATATACATTTATACACACTTACCCTGTTCATATAAATACATACACAATTGATGTTGAAATATTGATGAAATATAACCCCTTAATTTGAGATGCAGGGTTTTAGCATGCCTACGTGGTATTAAGCAGATTTTTCTGATCTGATCTCATGTTTATTATGCATTCTGAATCTGCTACAGCCAGCCAGTAACATCAGCCATCAGATAGAAGTCCTATCCCTCTGAAATGTTTAAACATATAAAGTTTGTGTACAGCGCTTCAGTTCTGTATTTGAGTACTTCTCCTCTCAACCCACACCACGCTCACTGACTGGTATTGCTTCTCCTGGCTCCCTCACACCTGTCTGTCAACTGGTCCCTCCCCTTTTCTCCCCAGATTATTGAGCAGCTGGAGCTCTCCTTCCCACTGCGGTGAGTCCCTCCACCTCCACCACCTCCCTCTTCCTCAGTGTCCACTCCTTCGTCTTCACCTCCCCCCCACCCCTTCTATCAGTCCAGTCTGGCACACACACAATATATACATTAGTTAAAGACGGAATAAGCTACACCTTTATTGACCGAATTTGACATTACAGAGACATACACTGAACAAAAATATAAACGCAACACTTTTGTTTTTGCTCCCATTTTTCATGAGATGAACTCAAAGATCTAAAACATTTTCTATATACACAAAATAACCATTTCTCTCAAATATTGTTCACAAATCTGAAAAAATCTGTGATAGTGAGCACTTCTCCTTTGCCGAGATAATCCATCCCACCTCACAGGTGGGGCATATCAAGATGCTGATTAGACAGCATGATTATTGCACAGGTGTGCCTTAGGCTGGCCACAATAAAAGGCCACTCTGGAACGTGCAGTTTTGCTTTATTGGGGGGGTCTGGTGGGGCCCGAAAACCAGTCAGTATCTGGTGTGAGGGTTAGGGTTAGGGTAATGTTGTGAATCGAGTGGCCCATGGTGGTGGTGGGGTTATGGTATGGGCAGGCATATGTTATGGACGATAAACACAGGCCACTCAATTCACAACATTACCCTAACCCTAACCCTAACCCTCACACCAGATACTGACTGGTTTTCAGACCCCCCCAGACCCCCCCAATAAAGCAAAACTGCACGTTTCAGAGTGGCCTTTTATTGTGGCCAGCCTAAGGCACACCTGTGCAATAATCATGCTGTCTAATCAGCATCTTGATATGCCACACCTGTGAGGTGGGATGGATTATCTCGGCAAAGGAGAAGTGCTCACTATCACAGATTTTTTCAGATTTGTGAACAATATTTGAGAGAAATGGTTATTTTGCGTATATAGAAAATGTTTTAGATCTTTGAGTTCATCTCATGAAAAATGGGAGCAAAAACAAAAGTGTTGCGTTTATATTTTTGTTCAGTGTAGTTAGTGCTAAGGAAAAAGTTCAGGCTTCTTTAGCTTGGATTTCTCTGGGTAACCAGGGGGTGTTCTCTATATGTTGTTCAGAAACAGAACATCCTTGTTCTCTTTGCTGTTATTGCAAACTAGCTAAGTTTCTAACAGCGAAAATGGCGTCCCAACTAAGAGTTAATAGGATATTATGGACGAAGATGCATTTTAACTGTAGGAGCTTGAGCCGTTGGTGTGGTTCTTTTTTTCTTCTTCAGGAAAATAAAACATTCCCATGTGTTTTTCCATTTAAATGGTACTTTAATGTTTTGTGTTGGCTCTATGGCTGTGAAACATCAACACGTATGGAACATTAACTTTGAAAATTGCATAATTAGAACTGGCAAAGGTAGAGTTATAGGAGTAGTTCCAGTAAGCCATTTGTATATAATGCATCAAGCCCCGTTTCTCATTTAGTTGAACTTTTGTTGAACTTTTACTTCTTTGCAATCTGAAATTGAAAAAACCGGTGTGTTTGTAGGAATGTGGACAGACCGGAGCTTTGTCAGATGTCCCTCTACGACTTCCAGAAGTTCTTACAGATGGATCAGAAGGTACTGAGCAGATTCAGCACAAATCACAGTAACATTTTCTGTTAAAGTCTGCTCTGGGCTCACTTCTGAATCCGTCTCCTCTCAGGAGTCCTGGGCTTCAGATCTGAGTCGTGTCCGAGAATTCCTCACGGGGTACATGAGGGGGGGGGCGCAGCCGGAGCCCATGCTACAGCTCGATGAGGTGAGACAAAGAAAGAGAAACCTGAAAAGTCTGTGCAGAGTTATTCCTGCTTCACAGCCTGGTGCTTCGTGTTTTTAGTTCCTGACGTTCCTGTTCTCTAAAGAGAATTCTGTGTGTGACCCTCAACTGTCTCCTGTCGTTGCTGATGACATGAAAAGGCCGCTGTCTCAGTACTGGATCTCCTCCTCTCACAACACGTACGTCCCAACATTTGTGTCGCAAGAAAAGCATTTTGTTGTATTAAAAGGAGGTTTTGGAAAATAATGGTGGTTTAATGACACCACCTTGTCATATTAAGAGTCATCTGAAAAGAAGAGACACTTTTCTCTCTTTCTTTCTTCTCTGTATGTCCAATATTCACATAGCTTAGTCTAGCATTGGTTATTTTTTAACAGCCCCAAGCCTACCTGACTCAAAGTTGTGTTTGTGTGTTTGAGATAAAAATATCACATGCTTTGATAAGCAGTTTAACTTAAAATCCCAGCTTACATTTGTTGCATGTATCTAAATCCTTTTTCAAAATGATGGTTATTTTGTGGTTCTGTCTATCAAATTTGTGGATTTGTTAATGGCTTTAACAATTATTTAACTGAATAATAAAGATGAAATAACAGACAATAAACTGTGATTAGTCGCATCCCATTGAATGCATATTAAGGTAGAGTTCTGAACTTGTTTCTTTGTTCCTGCTCTCTCAGCTACCTGACAGGTGATCAGTTTTCTAGTGAATCGTCTCTGGAAGCGTACGCCCGCTGCCTCAGGATGGGCTGCCGCTGCATTGAACGTGAGAGTCCTCAACTTTTGATATCAAAATTAATAAAAAATGAATCAGAAACAGAAATATGTTCTTGATCCTCGGGGGGAATTTTGGTTAATATCTGTTTAGAGAACAAAAGGTTTTCAAATGAATGTGTGTTTTGTGCTCACAGTGGACTGCTGGGACGGACCTGACGACTTGCCAATCATCTACCACGGCCACACGTTAACCTCCAAGATCAAGTTCCTGGATGTGCTGCACACCATCAAAGAGCACGCCTTCATCACATCTGAGTACGTTTGGAGATGGTTTTCAAAGTATTAATAAATGTTATTTAGATCACATCTGCCTGGGTGAGAATACCAGTGCTTTCTTAAAGGGATGGTTTGGGTTATTGAAGTGGGGTAATGTGAAGTACTTATCTCTAAAAAACATTATATGATGTTATATATCAGGAGTAGATAGGGAAACATAGAGGAGTAACAGCACAAAAGCAACGCAATGTAAAGTGATATTTGCAACAGGGGCAGAAACCAAGGTCATTTAGTCACCAATTTAGTTACCATTTAACAATGTGTGTGTGTGTGTGTGTGTGTGTGTGTGTGTGTGTGTGTGTGTGTGTGTGTGTGTGTGTGTGTGTGTGTGTGTGTGTGTGTGTGTGTGTGTGTGTGTGTGTGTGTGTGTGTGTGTGTGTGTGTGTGTGTGTGTGTGTGTGTGTGTGTGTGTGTGTGTGTGTGTGTGTGTGTGTGTGTGTGTGTGTGTGTGTGTGTGTGTGTGTGTGTGTGTGTGTGTGTGTGTGTGTGTGTGTGTGTGTGTGTGTGCAGGTATCCTGTGATATTGTCCATCGAGGACCACTGCAGTGTGGTGCAGCAGAGGAACATGGCCACACACTTCAAGAAGGTGTTCGGAGATCTGCTGCTCACCAAGCCTGTAGACAACGGCGCAGAGGAGCTCCCCTCCCCCCACCAGCTCCGCAGGAAGATCCTCATCAAGGTACGCATACAGACACACACCTACCCCTCTGGTTAAGGGTTGTAGGCTTCTTGCACCATCGCTGAGGGTGGATACTGGGTTAGAGAAAGTTATTTGGTAGAGGAGGGGGAGGCTCAAGCTTAAAGAGGCCCTATTCGGCTTTTTGGGGGTTCCTTTTCCTGTAGTGTATTATATAGGTTTGTATGCATGTGAAGGGTCTGCAAATGTAATGTATCCATAGAAAATTGGAGGAAAGAGCAATGGATTTTACTGATAAGTTATCAACAATTGAAAAAATAGCAGCAGATTAAAACAGTTTTTTTCGTGGCTCGTCAAATATCTGATATAACTTTTTCTTTCTTTTACATTACATGAAAACAAACGGGAATGTCAAACTTCAATAGATCTTTCTACTTTGTCACCGTTTGAGTTGCCCTTGTAATGACCTTATTGTGTTGTGCACTCTTCTTCTGCAATGGTTTTCCAATTAGAGTAATGGTACCACCTGCTGCTTATCTCGATTAACAACTCCTAATAGATTGCATTAAAGCAGTGGGTGGAAACAGACATTCATTTGCATTTAAATTGCAGATTATTTGTAAGATTCAAATAAAAATCCATCGGCCTTGAGCAAAATCTTCGACCTCCATTAATTATAACATGTTGTAGAAAATCCCAACATGCATGCAGAAAATGCTCCCTCATTCCTCAGTGTGGTTAAGTTCCCCCCCTTTATCACAGCACAAGAAGCTGGTGGAAGGCACGCTGTACGAAGAGGTGACTTCAGCCAGCTACTCAGAAAACGACATCAGCAACTCTCTGAAGAACGGCATCCTTTACCTGGAAGACCCCATCGACCACGTGAGTGTGTCCGGCTGCCTCACACACACACAGTCAGTGTGTCGTGGAGTGTTACTGAAATGTGTTTGTGTGTGATTCACAGACGTGGACCCCGCACTATTTTGTCCTGACCAGTAATAAGATTTACTATTCAGAGGAGACGTCTCACTACCAGACGACTGATGAAGAGGAGGACGACGAAGTGAAAGAGGTAGGGAGAGGATTATGAAAAATAAACAAGATATAATAAAGTGTTTATCAGGTAAAGCTGATGCTGCCTCCCTCGGTCAGGAGTGTAACAACAACGAGCAGCACTGTGCCGAGCGCTGGTTCCACGGGAAGCTGGGCGGAGGTCGTGACGGGCGACAGGTGGCCGAGAAGCTCCTGCAGGAGTACTGCGAGGGGGGGGCCAAGGACGGAACCTTCCTGGTGCGGGAGAGTGAGACATTTGTGGGAGACTACACCCTCTCCTTCTGGTCAGTTACACTGAAATCACACACTACACACTCAAATTGATCTCAGCTTCTTTTTGTTTTGGAGAAAGAAAGAAAGAAAGAGAAATAGAAATAAAAGAAGAGATAGCAGGATTATAGAAACACATTTATAAGAAAGTGATTGGGGGAGTTAAGTAAGGCAAGGCAAGGCAAGTTTATTTATATAGCACTTTTCAACACAAGGCAATTCAAAGTGCTTTACAAAAATGAAAGACATTAAGAAAATGGAATTTAAAAACAGTCATTAAAAAGAAAAGCTAATAAAATAAACATTAAAAGAAAATACACATGAATAAAAGTTACAGTGCAATTTAAGATGTGAATAGTTCAATTCAAAGCAGCGGCAAAAAGAAAAGTCTTCAGTCTGGATTTCAAAGTAGTAAGAGTTGCAGCGGACCTGCAGGTTTCTGGGAGTTTGTTCCAGATATTTGGAGCATAACAACTGAACGCTGCTTCTCCATGTTTAGTTCTGACTCTGGGGACAGAAAGCTGACCAGTCCCTGAAGACCTGTATTTTGAAATCTATTATTTGACACACAGGAAGCCAGTGTAAAGACTTCAGAACAGGAGTTATGTGATCCACTTTCTAAGTGTTAGTGAGGACTCGAGCAGCAGCGTTCTGAATCAGCTGCAGCTTTCTAATATATTTTTTAGTGAGACCTGTAAAGACACCATTACAGTAGTCCAGTCTACTGAAGATAAAAGCATGGACAGGTGCAAACAATAAGGGCGGGGCAGGTAATCAGGTCAGTGATGATGGGGAGGAGTCAAACTACCTAAAATGAGAGGGGAGATTAGTACCAAAATAAAACAGGAAATGACAAACAGGAAATGCCAAACAAAAAATATGATATGGTTTAAAGCTTACGAATCAATGAGAAAGTATGAGATATTGTATTTTTAAAGCTGCCTTTATGTTTTAGTTCTGTGCAATCTGGTTAAAATTTGAGCAATTTATTTAAGTATTGAATGTTTAATCAGTCTATGTCTTCAGCCTGCCAGAGTTTTATAAGAGATGAGTAGCGTTGAATATGCAAACGGTCCCTCCTCCTCCAGGCGCTCCGGTCGGGTCCAGCACTGCAGGATTCACTCCCGTCAGGAGTCGGGCTCCACTCGATTCTACCTTACCGACAACCTGGTGTTCGACAGCCTGTACCGCCTCATCTGCCACTACAGAGACACGCCTCTGCGCTGCAACGAGTTTGAGATGCGGCTGCTCAGCCCCGTCCCTCAGCCCAACGCGCACGAGAGCAGAGAGTGAGTCATCAATGTCCCTTCACTACTGATGTATTTGAAAGCAGAGAGGAAAACTGAATAAAACAGATTTCTGTCTTCCAGGTGGTTCCACTCCAGTCTGTCACGTGTTCAGGCTGAACACATGCTGATGCGTGTCCCCAGAGACGGAGCTTTCTTAGTGCGGAAACGCAGCGAAAACAGCTCCTATGCCATCTCCTTCAGGTCGAAAAAACCCAAAGACAATCAATGAAGTCTATTTTTGAGAGTTTAACGTTCTGTTTAAATGTCCTTCTCTGTCCATCTGCCAGCAGGGCGGAGGGGAAGATCAAGCACTGCCGTATTCAGCAGGAAGGACGCCTCTTCATGTTGGGCAGCTCGGCAGAGTTCGAGAGTCTCGTGGACCTGGTGAGCTACTACGAGAAGCATCCTCTGTACCGCAAGATGAGGCTCCGCTACCCCATCAACGAGGACACTCTGGACCGCATGGGCACCGCGGTGAGACACACACAGATCAGGAATCATATATTAAATGTTTACATCACTGCTCCCGTGTTTTCCACTTAAAGTTACCAACTTGACAACCAACTGTTGACGTCCAGCACTCTGTCTGTTAACCTCTTTCCATCTCTTGCACAGTGTTGCTTTTTTCTACTGGGGACAGTTTAGCCATCATGTATCCAACGTTTGGTGCTCTCCTCGAATATAAATATGAATATTCAAAAAGTATTTTATGATCAAAATAAAAACATAATGTCCATCAGAAGTTTCAACCGTACATTGCTATTTATCAATCAACCAGTAATTGTCTGGCATCCTTGATGATAAACACCTAAATAATCAATTGGCATACTTCATTTTGTGGATTTCTCCTCATTTTGCACCTTAAATAGCGTTTTTTTATGTAATAAACTAGTGTCCGTCATTAAAGTCATGCATTCTTTTCACTGAGTGACTACTAATTCAAGTAATCTGTCTGATTCAAAAGCAACAATAAACAATAAACAAAATATAAATTGTATGTAGCAATAACGTGCACAACATAATTACCACAACTGATATTTGCTGTTATTGTACATACATGTGTATTGCAGCTTTCAATGCAGAATGAGTTCAATCGTGCCTTTTAAACCTAACCGCTATTATTTGCCATGGATGTGTCAGGAGCTCGACTACGGGGCGCTGTATGAGGTCCGCACCCCTCATTTCTACGTGGAGGCCAATAAGATGCCCACCGCTCGGGTAAGTGAGACTGAACTGTGGACCTCCAGTTTTATTCACTGTTAATCATCTAATCATTATCATATCATTCAACACATGATTAGCAGAGTTATTCCCTTTCGAAGCTAATATGGAGTATTTATATCAGAATGTATTTATTCCATATCCAAATTAACCTCTTTCTATTACTTACAATATCAAATTGTATTCCATGGAAGAGCAGAGTTTAGTTTTTGAAACTCTTGAACTCCTTTTTAGCTTATGGATGAGTTAGCGATGAAGAGAACAAAGAAAAGAAAGACACGTTGAAGGAAGAAAGGGATGTTATTGAGTAAGGAAATAGAAACAGGATGTATAAGATTTAAACATGTTCTGACTTTTGCACCTCCTAGTGGTCATATGTAAAAGTTCACAGTGTCAGACAGACTGATGGTTCCTCTCCTGTTTCAGTGCACGGTCAAAGCTCTGTACGACTATCGAGCTCAGAGGGAGGACGAGCTCTGCTTCCCCAAACAGGCGCTCATCGTCAGTGTGGAGAAGCAGGATGGCGGCTGGTGAGTGCATCTCAGTGTACCATGTGACCTCCTGTTTGTGTGTTACTTCCACCTATTGCAGCTCCTAATGAACCTGTGTGCTGTGTTTAGGTGGCGAGGTGACTACGGAGGGAAGAAACAGCTGTGGTTTCCTGCGAACTACGTGGAGGAGGTCCCCAGCTCCCCCTCCAGAGAGCCGGACAAAGTGGTGAGTGAGGGGTGAGCTGAACAAAATGATCAGCTTGTGTTTCCAATCCTAATTTTGTTGTTGTTGTTGTCTCAGTCCACAGAGAACAGTCCTCTCGGGACGTTTCTTAAGGGCTTCATTGATGTTCCCACCTGCCATGTCGGTGAGTCCCGTAAACACATGCTTCAGAGCAATGTTTTACTTTTTATTTATAGACTTATACTGTCCAAACACTTGCTTGCTTTGGTTAAAATGCTCATTTATATTTTTTGAAGAAAAAGGTGGGGTAGCTAATTTTGGAGAAACCTGCTCGAGTGCGCTAGAATTTGAAAATACACAACTGGAAAAAATCTGCCACTTCCTTACAGAGCCCCTCCTCCAACACACACGAACGCGCACATGACCAATGAGGGCACGAGATAAGTTTGTGCACAGATGGAAGGCTGACAGGCAGGTAGGCCATCCAGTTATTTTAGCCGGGCCGGCTCAGATGATTGGTCGTACTTTTTACATTAATACGGCTTCCACAGATGACATTTTTTTATGGATTTTTTGTCAAAGCACTTAAGATATTCAAATAAAATAAAAATAAAATCAATTTTAAAAGCACATTTAAAAGCGATTTTTGGTCGAGCCAAAGTGCTGTACAGTACATATTGTACTTTGTGTTTTTATGTAATAAAAACACATTACTACAATCACAATAAAAGACAATAAATTACAACAGATATAGTCATGCTCCGCTCTGACTAGAAGGCCAGGGAGAAGAAGTGTGTCTTAAGAATAGATTTAAAAAACCCTAGGGTCTGGGCCGACCTCACGTGGAGGGGCAGAGTGTTCCAGAGCCTAGGGCCAGCTGCTGCGAAGGCTCGGTGCCCTCTGGTTTTGAACCTGGTCTTGGGCACTGTCAGCAGCAGCTGGTCAGCCGACCTTAAAGCTCTGGCTGGGGTGTAGCGATGGAGGAGTTCGGCTATATAGGCAGGAGCCAGCCCATTTAGGGCTTTAAAAACAAATAAAAGGATTTTAAAATCAATTCGGAACCAAATTGGAAGCCAGTGTAGTGAGGCCAGAATTGGGGTAATGTGGTCACGTTTTTTGTGGCCAGTCAGAAGACATGCTACTGCGTTTTGGACTAGCTGCAGGCGTTTAATTGAGGCCTGGTCCATATCCACGTATAGAGCATTACAGTAATCCAGTCTTGAGGTTACAAACGCATTAATAACCCTTTCTAAGTCTTTAAAAGATAAATACGACTTGGTTTTGGCCAATAGTCTCATTTAAAAAAAGCAGGATTTGACTACGTTGCTGACCTGCTTGTCAAATTGAAAAGTGCTAGTGAAGGTCACTCCAAGGTTCATGACAGAGGGGAGGATGTTTTCGTTGAGAGAGCCCAGAATATCAACCGGAGAGGCTGGAGGTTGGGGTCCAAAAAAGATGACCTCAGTCTTGCTCTCGTTGAGGGTGAGGAAGTTTTGGCTCAGCCAGGATTTTATCTCTGTTAAGCAGTCCATCAACTGCTGTAGTCAGTGTTTGACATTTGCTTTCAGAGGAAGATAGATCTGTACATCGTCGGCGTAGCAATGGAAGGCAATATTGTGTTTTGTGAGAATGTATGTAATATGTACTGTAGAAAAAAGATGGGGCCCAGAATCGAGCCTTGGGGAACCCCACAGGTAAGAGGGGCTTTGGCAGAGGAGAAGGCACCTAGCTGTACTGAGAAGATACGGTCTGTCAAGTAGGACCTGAACCATGCAAGGGCAGAGCCTGTGATGCCTGTGGACTGTTCGAGACGCGACAACAGGATGCTATGGTCCACAGTGTCGAAGGCAGCTGTCAGGTATAACAGCACCAGGACAGCTGGTCTACCTGAGTCGGGGGCTAGGAGCAGATCATTAAAAACTCTTAAAAGGGCTGTTTCAGTACTGTGCATGGGTTTGAAGCCAGACTGAAACTTTTCATGGATTCAATTTGTGGTTAAGAAAGACTGCAGCTGGGTGTAAACTACTCGCTTTAGATAAAAAAAGATAGCTGGGAGATGGGACTAAAATTTGCGAGAATGTAGGGGTCGAGATTTTTCTTTTTAAGTAGTGGCTTGACCACGGCATGTTTGAAGGCAGCTGGGACACATCCTGAGCTAAGAGAGGTGTTTATAAGCAATAAAACACTTGCTCCAACTGAATAGAAAACATCTCTGAGAAGGCGAGAGGGATGTCATAATATTCATTGCTATCGGGATGTTAAGAGCATTCCATGGAATACAACAAAAAGTGTATCTCGAGCCGGTTTCTCAAACTTACGTACCCCACCTTTAATCTAAGAAATTAACAATAATTTAGATGGAAGGTAAGTATAAAGCTGTCCGATTACATTTTGCACAGACATCCTACAAAAACCTCACAATCCTGTAAAAGAGCAGGAATTATCTACAGACGTCTTCAATCTGTCTGACAATCTAGCAAAATGTATGATTTCTGCAATTTTGTGTAAATTGCACAGTATTTACTTCAAAATGGTTGAACTGGATATGTCATCACACTTCTACTGCAATTTCTGTAAATGATCCAACTAACCAACCAAATCTTGAACACATAAATACACTTCCTGATACATTTCACCCTGTGGAGAATTTTGACTCTTCTTCTGGCTTATAAAGCACTAAATGGAAAGGCACCATCTTACCTATTGCACAATTGTAATCCTCTATTGCTGCTCTAGGGCATTAAGCTACCAGAGTGCAGGTCTTTTAGTGGTTCCCAGAGTCCGAAGAACCAGATCAGGAGTCAGAGCGTTCAGCTACTAAGCTCCCTTTCTCTGGAACCAACTTCCTGTTTTTATTATGGAGGCAGACAGTGTCCAGAAGAGTGTGTTGAAGACCTTCCTTTTAAATAAAGCCTATACTTGGAGCTGGTTTAAGATTATGCTGTTTGTCCCCCTGAGTCCTACATTTTATGGTATTTATCCTATTGTTGTATTGTATTTTGACTGTCTTTTTGTTGCATTGTATCTTGTATCTATTTGATTTGTGTTTCACTTTCTATCTTGTTTTTTTATTATTTGATTTATCTGTTAACACTGCCATCAATGTTTGTTTATCTCTAAAGCCCATTGAGAAATGCGTGTTTTGTAATAACTTGCTATATAAATAAACTTTGATTTGATTGTTGTAACCTGTTAGCCCTCTTTAGAAACGAGCATCTAAAAAGTCTCAAAAACTACTTTTTCTGAACGGAACTCTCTCTCTCTTACCTTACCTCTTCCTCTCTCCATCGCTCTGTCCAGTGGTGCTTAAGGACGGGAAGAACTCTCGCCCCCATGTGATCACCATCCAGTCCCAGCAGCCGTCCACTCTCCCGGTGCAGACCCTGGACGTGGCGGCCGACTCTCTGGAGGACCTGACGGGCTGGGTGTCCCGGATCAGAGAGGCCACACAGAACGCTGACGCACGGGTCAGTACGCAGGGAGGGACAACTTCTTCTCGTGGGAAATGTAGCCATTTCACAGACATTACATTTTTAACAATCAGATTCACAATTCTTTATTTATCCCATGAGGAAATTTGTTTTGATGACAGTGGCTCCATTACAAATGTAATAACTTAAGAAAATAGAATAGAAAAAGTATATAAACATAAGAAGTTAAATTAAAAATGTGCAATAAGAAAATATGATAACATAAAACGTAAGAAAATGTAAGCCTAAGGAGTTAAAGTAAAAATGTGCCACAGGAAAATAAAATAGAATACAAATATAAATTTTTTTTTTTTATAATAACATGAAAATAGAAAGATAAAATGAAATAGAATGAAAACAAAATATTAAGATAATAAGTTAAGTAAAAAACCTGCAAGTCGTGCTTCCATAAACATACAACAATTAACATGTTAAACCTGAATATTGCAATATATACATGTGTTTATAAGTATTGATAAATATATTGATGAGGAACCATACTATGGCTCAAAATGCACAGTGTAGTGATGATCCTAAGTTTTATTAATGTTGCACAATTGAATAATTACAAGTACACAGTATAAGTATTGTCAGAATTGCCCAGTTACAGAGGGTGAAAGCCACTGATTGGTAAGTCAAGTCAATACATTAAAGTATTTTTAAGAATCATTTCGGATTAAACCTTTGACCATGTTGCTGCTCTTTCTAAAGTAATCCAATATTTCAAAGGCTCTTTTTATATTGACTGAACAGTATCTCCATGGTAACAGATGCAGGAGGAGAAGCAGATGGAGAGGAGGAAGAAGATTGCGGTGGAGCTGTCAGAGCTGGTGGTCTACTGCAGACCCGTCCCCTTCAACGAGGACAGTAAGGACCAAACTGCTCTCTCTTCTTCTCTTGCATCACTTGTAAAGTTTCCGTGTTTCACTATTTTTTTTTCTTTTTTTCTTTTGCTGCTGTTTCAGAGATCGGGACAGAGAGGGCGTGTTACCGGGACATGTCCTCCTTCCCGGAGACGAAGGCGGAGAAGTTTGCGACCCGCAGCAAAGGGAAGCGCTTCCTGCAGTACAACCGCCGGCAGCTCTCCAGAGTCTACCCCCGAGGACAGAGGCTGGACTCGTCCAACTACGACCCGCTGCCCATGTGGCTCTGCGGCTCCCAGCTGGTGGCTCTCAACTTCCAGACCCCAGGTCAGTGTGCAGATATACATGTACGTTTACACAGTGTCAGAAAAAAAGAGAAGGGCACATACAAGAAATCAACAAGTAAGTAAAACATTATATAAAAAGGTATTGTGAAAAATGTTTTTCCTCATATTCAATGTTGGTTGCTAATTATAAGTTAAGCGCCACTGACAAAATACATGTTCTGCTTGTTTTTGGATCTCAAGCATGCAAATACAGTTTTTGATGAATTCAAATGTATTTATTCACTTATTAGAATGTTTACCCTAATTATCACATTTTGCTTGCATTTGAGTAGCCACTAGGGAAATAGAACAGTATACAACATAGAATAAAAAGAAAAAACATATGCTTGATTGCATTTCAGAGATAAATCTAAGGGGTAAATAGATGGTTTAAAGAGGTCCTGTCGTGTGTTTTGGGTTTCCTGTAGTGTGTTCTGTAGGTTTTTGTGCATGCAAATGGTCTGCAAAGGCTCAAACCCCAAAGTTCCCTCCGCACTCCCCCTGGCTAGCACTTAAACACATTGCTTGTGAGGGTTGGACATGACCAATCAGAGCAGACTGGGCTCTGGTTTCAGACAGAGGGTGAAAAGAGGTGCTGCAGCACGGCAGTATGAGAAACATAAATACATTTTTGAACATTAAAGCATGGAGACATGTCATAGTAGAGGCACTAAATATAAATATAAACCTGAAAATGAGCATAATAGGGCCCCTTTAATGGTTTACTGCTACAGAAAAAATAATCATTTTCAAAATGTGTTTAAAGAATATGTTTACCTCTTCAGGTTGATTATTCAAATGATCTGAAGCGAAAGAAAAACAATATCCTGGTAAAAATTGTTGGAGGTTTGACTTAACTAGGTGACAAGGTGATCTTGAACGCATAATTACTACCCTCATTTACACACTTATTTAAGGTTGCAGGCTCTTAACAATAAGGATGTCAGTTGTATGATAAAAAAGTAATTGTGTTTGATAAATCTGAAATGTGTGTGTAGATAAACCCATGCAGCTGAACCAGTCCCTGTTCATGCTGGGAGGGAGCAGCGGCTTCGTTCCCCAGCCCGAAGTTATGACCGACGACGCCTTCGACCCTTTCGACAAGGACACCCTACATGTGGAGCCAATCACCATCCAGTTACAGGTCAGATCCATCATTTTCTGGATAAAAGAAAAATATTTTCTCTTGACATTTTTATTTCGTTTTTGCTGTTTTATCCTTATGTTTTAAAGTAAAAAAACAGTGTGCCCGGAGACTAAATATAGTATGATAAGAAAATGGCTCCATCTTAGAAACAGCAGGAAGCACAATCAAGCGTTGCATGAACTCCTAACAAGTTGAATATCAACCAACACACTGCAGAACAAAATGAAATGGAAGATGTACTGTAATATATTTGCTAAAAGTTAGTCTGAACCAGATTAATATTGATAATTGAACTTTATTGATCCAAAATTAGGTAAGTTATAGCAGAAACATACTTTATTTCAAGACTTTAGACCAGGGGTGCCCACACTTTTTCAACTTGGGAGCTACTTTTAAAATGACCACGCCCAAATGATCTAGGACAGGGCCGCCCCTGCCCAATCTGTGTCGCGAGCGGGGGGGGGGGCAGATGAGGAGGTAAGGCCCCCTCATAACTGTATGAACCCGTATGGCACAACTCCCGATCGACGTATTGGGCACCCCTGCTTTAGACCAACCAGAACCTATATTTTTCCTTATCATACTAAATCAAAGCTTGGGCCACAGTTGTATTAACAGTCTCTTAAAACTTAAGATTGAGATGTTCGTTGTTCTATCTGCTTTTCACACTTGTTTCTCATCTTGAATCAGGTACTCGGAGCCCGTCACCTTCCTAAAAATGGCCGCAGCATCGTCTGTCCCTTCGTGGAGGTGGAGATCTGTGGAGCAGAACACGACAGCTGTAAATGCAAGACGGACGTCGTGGGTAAGACAACGTGCTGCCGCCTGGCTGCTACATACGTGATTTACATTGATGTGTTCACTGCCTGAGAGCTGACCATCTATCCTCCTGCTCCCCAGCTGATAACGGGTTGAACCCTGTGTGGGTGCAGAGGCAGTTTGTGTTCGACATCCACAACCCCAGCTTCTCCTTTCTGCGCTTCACTGTCTACGAAGAGGACATGTTCAGCGATCCTAACTTCCTGGCACAGGCCACCTTCCCTGTCCGTCTGCTACGCACAGGTGAATGTGGAATAATAGCAGAACCCCAGCACATTCAATGTCTTGGTTAAGTTCTGAAAGAAGCCAACAGTAATTAATGTTCTGAGGGAAGAGGACAACAAAGTATTTACAACAGCATGCACAAATATAATACAAAGAGACACCTTTAAAAACATACTAGGCCATGTCATCTGGTCCTAATAAGCTCCTCTTTTTTTCGAAATTGAATTCTTTTTTTTACCGGGCATAAATGACATCATGAGATACAGTTAAAACAAAAACTCAAAGAAGAGAGAAAAAAACAAACGGATTAATTGATTATTAAAGTTGTTTACCTGCGTTACATAGGGACATGACTACTTAACACTCCTTTTCTATTGGCTATCGCTCCAACGCATTTTACGTGATTACGGCTAAGGGGCGGCACAACCAGCTAACCAATCAGAGCAGACTGGGCTCATGTGATAACATGGTCTTATGATGTTAACTGTAGAACTGTAAATCATTTTTGCCAAAAAGTGTTGATTTAGTGGTGTGTGTGTCCAGGCTACAGGAGCATCCCCCTGAAGAACAGCTACAGTGAAGAGCTGGAGCTGGCTTCTCTTCTGGTCCACATAGAGATCGTCAATGCAAAGGTAAACCAGTTGTTGGGGAGATAAAACAAACAAATGTGTGGTGTTATAAAAAAACAAATGCATAGCACATTTGTAAGAGTTTTCGCACATTATAAAGTGAAGTTTTTCCTTTACACGGAGGTAGTGCTTCCTGTTGTCCAGTGGTCTCCAGACAGTGCAATACATATAGCTTGTACCGTTACCAGTGCTTTTTTTACCTTTTCACTGCCATGCAATTAATGGTACACATCCCTGCTTTTGAAGCAACTTCGGGTTAAACTTAGAAATGTGATTCCTTTGCGGTTCTTTTTTTTGACAGGTTACGGTTTAAAGGTTGATTACTAGCGTTAATGTGTAAACGTTGACAGCCCTGCTATTTATCTATTAGCATCTATGCAATTAGGATTATAGGAGAGAAGTTATAAATGATAACTTCCACTTTCCTCTCCGTCCCCTTCCTCACTGTGGCTGCAGGAGGAGGATGATGAGAACTTGTACATGTCCATCCAGCGGCTGCGGGATCGAACCAGCGAGCTGTCCACCCAGGTGTCCCTCCTGGAGAGGTTGGGGTCCGTGGACCTGGGCTACCAGCAGAGCCTGGAGGAGCTCAGAGCGGCTCAGGACCAGCTGAGCGAGCTGGTGGAGGCCCGGAACCGCAGGTGACTGACCACGAAGATTTAGAAAGGAAGCATGTACTTAATCATTTGTTTCGACAGACATTTATTCATTATTCATTTTATTATATTACATTTTGTAGATGATAATTCAATTAATTAGTGTTTTTCACATATTTACTAGATTGAGGCCGCCTGCCACTAGTCTATATATAGTAGTTTATATAAAAGTCAAAAGAAGATATGGCTCTTTTGGACATTTTCATGTCCTTCTATATTTTAATGATTTTTTTGTGCATTCACTAAACACTTTTATGACATACCATATCAGTCCGCTATGATTTTTTTTTAGATTTTAGTGTTACCATAAATGTATGCCATTAAAATGTCTTCAACAGTCATAAAACAAATCATAGCAGCACAGTCAAATGTATGCTAGTAGATATTCAAATGATATGTTCATATATAGTATGTTTTTTTGTTGAAATCAAAAATCTGCTTGTCTTTATCAAACCTTACCTTTATCTGGCCTGTTCCAGGTTATTCTGAAATAATAATTGTTAGATCTGAAGATGATCTAAAAACGCAGGCATGGGATGACATTGTACAGCAGATATATAAGAAAAATAATATTGATTTTCTGCTTTTCCAGGCTGATGGAGAAGAAGAGGAGGGAGAAGCTCAGGCAGCAGGTGACGGCAAAGCGCAGCTAGCCCCCCTACCCACCAGAGGGCGCTACACTGCGACTCAAACTGTGGTGGAAACTTCCCTCCAGAGCTGTGAGAACAACAGGCTCTGCAGCTGCCACTTGCAATCCTTTTATAACTGGAATAAAGAACATGTTCTTTCACAGTAGAATGTGAGACTTTAAAGTGCTATGCTGGACAAAAGCAGAGATACAAAAGACAAACAGAAGCATCTCATGGACTTAGAGAAAACCTAAAGAAACTAAGCTATTTAAACAATCATGGACCTGAGGCTGAAACACATTAAGAGCCAACTGGATATGGGTTCCTTCTGAAGCTTTCATAGAAACCATTCAGTCACAAAGTAAATCTGCACCAAATGTGTTTTAATTCTTCATTCAAGTTGTTTCCAAGCACAAATACTCAGCTTTCTATTTGTTATATGATCATGAATTATTAAGCCAAATGAAGATGCCACCTTGAGCTTTAGAAAATATTAAGAGGCATTTTTAATAGATTTGATGGTCCAATTTGTCGATAATGTAACTTTTCGAAACTGAACTTTTTAAAGTATATGGTAGGCTATGATGCGTAAGAAATGAACTGAAATGAACTCACATTTTTGGAAACTTAGTTTGAAGCTCATCAGATCCTTACTGTGTTTTGGTCTGTAGTGAGAAAGACAGGACAGCAGGGAGAAGGAAACTCAGGTTACAGGGGAAGAAAAAGCAAAGGCAGATTACAGCTAGCAAACAAGTTATTATCATGTATGTGCCTTCGATGTTGCCAATGTAGAGTATAATTACTACTCTTAAAAACAGTAAATAAATACTTTCTCTACAACTGGAATATTGGCCCTTAAAGGGAAAACGACTCACGAACGAGGAGGAATCCATTCGCTTCACTCGGAACATTCTCATGAAATGGGTTTAAAGTGCTTTAAGACTGAAGTCTGCTCCTCCTGATTGAGACAGTGTTTTTTTTTGGGGAGATCATATGAAGCCATGTGGCGAGTGGCTTCTGAGCACAAAGTGGACAAACAAATCCTCACCAAGCCTCACAGAAGTTCTTTCTCAAGTTGCAGTTTTGCACCTCGATCGAGAAGCTCTTCAAAAGGCTCTAAATAAATCTATACTACCTTAAAAGGGGCATGAGGATTCCGAAGGGGGAGACAATATTCCTCACAGCACCCCCTGGATGTCACCTGCACAGGGCTATCACATTAAAACTAGAATTGTTTCCCCTAGCCACCCATCAGAACCAGGATCCGTTCACATCATCGGGCTCTTATCAACAGATGTGTCATACCTGGTCCTGGATCTGCCCAAAAAATGCTTCAAAATGACCCCCTGCATGGCTTCATACCTAAAAACGCCCCTTCCTACTTGTAGCTACTTGTCCTTCCCATCATCCTCTTTTCTTATTGTATATAACTGCTTTTATTTATCAAACCGATGTTTTAATGGATGACAAATCATTGAAGACATACTGTAACGTTGTGTAGAATATATCATATATTGTTCACACAAACCTCTCTTTTCCTGCAGTTGCACTGTGTTGGGACTTCTATGCAAAGATCTTCTTCAATTTGACTCCTGTTGTGTTCCCTTCTGTATCTATGCTAACTGTCCAGTATTATTACTCTGCATTACAAACCCTGTCCAAGTTTCACTTTATAAAAGTTGATTCATACTGTATCTACGTTTGTGCTTCTAATAATAATAATAATAAATGGGATTTATATAGCGCTTTTCTAGACCCAAAGACACTTTACATTATGAGTCAGGTCGACAAACAAAACAAGAACAAAAACACAAACAAAACAAAAACAGAAAAGCAGTCAGGAGGATGATGGTTCAGAGGGGGGAGGGGCAGGTTTAAGGATAAGCAGAGTTGAAGAGGTGGGTTTTGAGACGGGACTGGAACAGGGTGAGGGAATCAGACTCACGGAGGTCTTGGGGGAGGGAGTTCCAGAGCTTCGGGGCTGCCACAGAGAAGGCTCTGTCCCCGAAGCTCCGGAGTTTGGCCTTGGGGATTGAGAGCAAACCGGCTGAGGTGAATCTGAGGGACCGGGGTGGTTGGTAGAGGATGAGGAGGTCAGTGAGGTAGGGGGGGGCCAGATGGTGGAGGGCTTTATAGGTGAGGACCAGGAGTTTGTAGTGAATGCGGTGTGAGACGGGAAGCCAGTGGAGTTCTTTGAGGACCGGGGTGATGTGATGCCATGATTTGGTGTGGGTGAGGAGTCTGGCGGCTGCGTTCTGGACACGCTGGAGTCTGTTGAGGGATGTTGTGCTGATGCCGAAGAGGAGTGAGTTGCAATAGTCAAGGCGGGAGGAGATGAAGGCGTGAATGAGTCGCTCACCTGCGGGGCGGGTGAGAGAGGGACGGAATTTGGCGATATTGCGGAGGTGGAAAAATGAGGTTTTTACAACTTGGCGGATGTGGGGGTCGAGGGAGAGGGTGGGGTCGAATATCACGCCAAGGTTGCGTGGCTGGGTGGAGGGGGAAACAGGGGTGCCATCGATGGTGAGTGTCAGGTTGGGGGTTTTGCTGAGGGTGGATTTGGAGCCGATGAGGAGGAGTTCAGTTTTATTGCTGTTGAGTTTGAGGAAGTTGTGTTGCATCCAGGATTTTATTGCAGTCAGACAGGATTCGATGTGTGTGAGAGGGGGGTTGTGGGGGGATTTGGTGCTGAGTTAGATCTGTGTGTCGTCAGCATAGCAGTGAAAGTCCAGGTTGTGATGGCGGAGAATCTGACCAAGGGGGAGGATGTAGATGATGAAGAGGAGGGGGCCGAGTACTGAACCTTGGGGAACACCTTGGGTGACTGAAGCTGTGGTAGAGGAGTGATTGTTGAGGGAGATGAAGTGGGATCTGTCGGAGAGGTAGGACTGGAGCCACCTGAGTGCAGTACCTTTGATACCGATATCCCGGAGTCGGGTAAGCAGGATGGTGTGGCTCACGGTATCGAAGGCTGCACTCAGGTCAAGGAGGATGAGCATGTTGAGGGAACCGGTGTCAGCAGAGGTGAGGAGGGAATTGAGGACTTTGATGAGTGCCGTTTCTGTGCTGTGGTGAGGACGAAAACCAGACTGAAGTGGTTCAAAAAGGTCATTTTTTTGGAGATGGCGGTGGAGTTTTTTGGAGATGATGCGTTCTATTGTTTTAGAGAGAAAGGGGAGGTTGGAGATGGGGCGGTAATTACTGAGGGAGGAGGGATCCAGACCGGGTTTCTTGAGGATGGGAGTGACAGCAGCCGTTTTGAAGGCAGAGGGAACGGTTCCTTGGGACAGGGAGGAGTTGAAAAGGTTGACAATGTAGGGGCAGAGGACGGGGAGGCAGGACTTCAGAAGAGGGGTGGGTAGAGGGTCAAGCGAGCAGGTTGTGGGTTTGGAAGAGCTGATCAGTTGGAGTATTTCAGGGGGGGTAACCAGAGTGAACTGGGAGAGAATGCCGTGGGGAGGAGGGCTCGGGAGGTCAAGGGAGATGGAAGGAGGAATTGTGGCGGTGGATGTTGGGGGAGATGTTTGTGTGTCAGATGCAGCGAATGGCAATGATTTTGTCAGAGAAAAACTGGAGGAATGAACTGCATGTGGAAGTGGAGGAAGAGAGGGTGTCAGCACGGGGTTTGAGGAGCTTGTTGACGGTGGAGAAGAGGGTCCTGGGGTTACGGGAGGGGTTGATGAAGATGGTGGAGAGGTAAGCAGATTTTGCGGCATTGAGGGCGTCTCTGTAGGTAGTGAGATGGAGTTTGTAGGAATCATGGTGAACTGTGAGGGATGATTTCATGGTTAGGCGTTCAAGCTGGCGGCCGGTTTGCTTCAGTTTACGGAGTGCAGGGGTGAACCAGGGGGAGGAGGTTTTAAAAGTGACATTTTTCCTTTTGAGGGGGGCCAAGCTATTGAGGGAGGCGAGTAGGGTTGAATTAAGGTGGTTGAGTTGATCATCGGGTGAGCTGAGGTTCGAGTCCAGGGGGAGAGTAGAGGATAGCAGGTCGGAGAGGTGCTGGGGATCGACAGAGCGTAAATTACGGAAAGTGATGTTCCTGGATGGGGGGGGGCGGCGGACGGGGGAGGCGGTGGTGAACTGTATGAGTTTGTGGTCAGAGAGGGGAAAGGGGCAGGGGTGGAGGTCGAGTACTGTGAGGTTGGTGGAGCAGACAAGGTCAAGGATGTGTCCTTTATCGTGGGTGGGGAAGGTGACATGTTGTGTAAATGAGAAATTGTCCAGAAGGGAGGAAAATTCAGAAGCGTGTTTGCAGGTGGTGGAGTCCATGTAGATGTTAAGGTCGCCGAGGAGTAACAGACGTGGGGAGAGGGATGAAGCAATGGTTAGGAGTTCAGTGAGATCAGAGAGGAAGGAGGGGTGTGGTTTAGGGGGGCGGTAAATGAGGATAACTGTCAGTGAGGGGAGGGGTTTTGAAGGCGAGAAATTCGAAGGATGGTACTGAGGGGAGGGTGAGTTCTGTAGTCCGGATGTTGTGGTTGTAGAAAACAGCCAGCCCACCACCACGGCGTGAGGGGCGGGGTTTAGTGATGTAATTAAAACCAGGGGGGGATGTTTGATTGAGCGAGAAGAAGTCATTGGGTTGTTGCCAGGTTTCAGTGAGCAGAAGGAAGTCGATGGATTTGTCCAGGATGAGTTCGTGAAGGATGTGGGCTTTATTGTTGAGTGACCGTATATTTAGAAGGGCAAAATTGGTCAAGTGGGGGGTTGGAGGGGTGGTGGCAGGCTGGAGAGGTATGAGGTTGTCTAGGTTAGCAGCGCAGGGGTGGGCATGAGGGGGGGGCAGTGGAGCAGAGGAGGGGGGCTTGATGGTGGGGAGAAATGGCTTGTTATATGTGTTGGGAGGCGGAGGGGAGTGGGATCCGCTCCAGGTATTCCGTGCAGCTGGGAGTGTAGGTGAGCGGGGGAGAGTGTAAGAGGAGCAGTAGGAGGGTTATGGCTAGAAAGGATCCGTCTAGTGTAAAACTCTCGTGAGAGTTTGGCTGAATGTCACGTGGCTGAATGTTTACGTTTGGCAGGCAGCCTTTCAGTTACGATCGTTAACATCAGTGGGCCACAGCAAATGATGGTGAGAAGCTAAACTATCTATTAATTATGTCAATGACAGGGAGTGTGATTGTTGAAATAGGGTGTTAGCGGTCTCGCTGGTGTTCAAAGAAGAATGACAACACTGTAGATCACCAACACTATGGTTTATTTTTTATTCACAGGCAAGTCAACGTTGTCACAGTAAAAGTCCCAAGATAGCTCCTGGTGCAATAAAATGTTCCCTTTCAGTGTATTACTATTATGTCTGATGTTTCTCTATTAATATTGCTGCTGCATTAATGTGTATGTTGCATCATGTTACCGCTGTAGATGTGTTTCCGAGACGCTCCGTTTACAACGAGAGTTACAACGAGAACGTGACGTCATATTTACACTAGAAGGATCCTTTCTAGCCATAACCCAGTAGGAGTTGCATTCTGATGATGCGTCAGGTGTGCGACAGTGCGTTGCGTGGAGCAGATGGATGCAATGGATTGTCCGTGCTGAAGGTAAACAAAACTGCGGCGGGTGCTTCGGTGAATGTAGCGGGGTCGACGAAGGAGTCCAAGATGTCTGATGACTGAGATGGAAGACGGAGTGGAGGAGTTGGTCAATGACAGCAGCTGTGAGATGGAGTATTTCAGCATGATGACAGGCGGAATGGCTGGGAGCAGTGTGATGGCAGCGATAGCAGCTAGCGGGCTAGGTTCACAGAGGTGGAGGATTGTTGTGGAGACGAGGAAGATCCACGACATGGCAGGAGGATGTGAGCAGCGGGACGGGACAGATGCACCCCAGAGATGAAGGCAGGAGGCAGAGAGAGTCCACGGTTGTTGCGTGGGACGGAGACAGACAGTAGGCGATGTAGCAGATAGCAATAGCCACCCGGCACGTTGCTGGCTACGTGAGGGCAGCCGGCTACAGCCAGTAACGGAGGCAGAAGTCCAAAATAAGTAAAAAATGTAAAAACAATGTGCATTGCATTAAAGATTTGTAAATGCAGGGCAGTGGTCCAATTCGAAAGATTGAAGAACGAATGGTAGCTGAGGGTGATAGAGGGTGACAGAGGCGGCGAACAGTCAACGCCAGCGTCCTCTCCAGCAGCGAAGCTCTCTGCTTGGATCTGGGAGTCTCTGGAATGTCTTTCTGTCTCAGTGTCCTTGCAATGCCTGATTCAGGAGTCTCTGGTGAGGTGGCCCAAGAGCCGTCATCCACCACCTGGAGCTGTGAGACTTTGGAGGCCTACTACTCTCCACCGTTCCTGTGCTGCTCATTTTGCTGATCAGTGCGCTGGTCAGGTTGCAGGCCTGATGTGATGCTTGAGAGCGTTGAAAGTCAAAACTATGTATTTTTCACTCAAATGAGCAATAAAACCAGAGCGATACCTTACAGCTTCAACTCCAAACTGCAGCTGTACCGATCCTTGCTCAGATGGCGATCAACGGTGGCGGGAAGGTGTCCAGCGACGTTGTGCTTTCTGGTATTGTCCAAAACTCCTCACTGTCACCAACTTGCAGCAAAACTGATTGAGGTCTTCAGGGTTTTCATGCCGAAAAACCCCGAACTGAAGCCAATAACGCCAGCTGAGTTAGCTATAACGTGGCTAAGAGTCCATTCACTGTATTAATGAATGCAAACACTCAGTTGCTAACAAGCTAATACACACGTGGATAACTCTGGGACAAACTTGGAGTAGAAAGGTAATCAGTTCCTTGCAGACAGCGTGTAGAAAATAATCCATATGAAGACTGTCGAGTTGATAATCTTGAGACACTAACTACATACTTATTTGCTATAAACTGTCAACTTTTATTCATTCTCTGTGCCGCGACTTCGTCAGTCAAGCCACCACTCTGACCACACCACACTTCTCTTTTAAAGGTACAGTCCATCCTTATTTCATGAGACACAACGCTGTACTTGGCGCTGCACTGTCCTTTAAGACATGAGGCGCAAAACTAGCAGCAGCAGCAAATGATCTTGACAAGTAAGTAGAAAAGTACAGTGAGGAGAGAATTGAAAGCCATAACTCGACCAGACAGATGAGCAGCAATCTTGCACATTTTATCTCTGAATGGGTCTTAGAAATCAGAATACCTCCACCTCTGCTCCAATTATTTTGACTGAAAAAAAATACGTCCCAACTACGAAACAAAAAATATATAAGAGAAATGTAAAGATTCTCACAATAGCAAATCTCACATTCTGTTGTTTAGCCGTGGCAACGTTTACTGCAATCATCACCGAAGTGAGTTAGTTAGTAACTTAGCAGTTTGGCATACTAAAAGCAAATGGACACTTAACATGTAGCTGAAAATCCAAAAGTCAAGACTAGGGCCGCAACAATTGGTTAGTTATTTTTCAAGCAACAATACCCCAAATAAATCAGTTTCCACCATATTCAATAAGAGCACCTGCCTTCTTGAGTTATGGCCAAAAACGTTGCAACTCTTTCAGGGATCACACAGTGTCCTTCAACTTTGAGCACCAAATGCTAATCGGTTTGTTCTTTAGTTTAAGAGCCATTGTGACATCAATGGTCAATTTATAGTATACCATAAAAAGTCATAGTATGTCGTCACACAGTTAAACTGTACACCCCAGCACGTGCACTCCGCTCTGCATCAGCCAAACAGCTCGCTGCACCCACACTGCGAGGGGGACCCAAGTTCCCATCAGCAAAAACACGTAGGTTTGCTATCCTGGCTCCAAAATGGTGGAATGAGCTGACATCAGGACAGCAAAAAGCTTACACAACTTCCGGCGCTGACTAAAAACTCATCTCTTTCAACTCCACTTCGAGAGATAGAATTACTAAAAAAGCACTTACCGTATATACTAATAAAGGACTGGCTTAAAGCCAGTTGAGTAGCACTTGAAATGGTTTGGCTCTCTGAAGCCTGATGTACTTACTGTATATGATTCTGTTTTCTTCAAGTTTGTATCTTCTCGGTCGGATGCACTTATTGTAAGTCGCTTTGGATAAACAGCGTCATGCAATGTCATGTAATGTAACAGTGTCCTTTAACTTTGAGCACCACCGGTTTGTTCTTTAGTTTAAGAGCCATTGTGACATCAATGGTCAATTTATAGTATACCATAAAAAGTCATATATGTCCTAAAATGTTTAGTTGAATTATAAAAGCAGTGTTAAAGGGGCCCTATTATTCTCATTTTCAGGTTTATATTTGTATTGTTTGCCTCTACTTTGACATGTTTCCATGCTTTAATGTTCAAAAAGGTATTTATTTTTCTCATACTGCCTCTTTTCACCCTCTGTCTGAAACCAGCTCTGATTGGTTAGCTGGCCGGCTCTGTTCTGTTTGGTCATGTTCCGCTGAGAGAAGTGTTGGAAACGTCCTGTCCCTTAGCCCAGTGGTTCCCAACCTTTTTTTTACCAAGGCACCCATGAAAATATTTCTCGACCCCAAGGCACCCCAACTTTTTGTAGATTTAAAAACCACTTCAGAGCTTAAACTAAAAACCATAAATACACCATAAATTGGTTTTTAAATGTGTATTTAATTGAATAGAATATTTTATAGAACAAATAATGTATTCACACATAATAACAAGAACCAGACTAAAAATGTCAACACCATTTCTATGATGAATTCAATATTATAAACAGGCCTACTAAGTAGGCTCTTTTGTTTTGGCTGAAAATAGTAGGCCTACCTGTGTAAAAACACGAATACATATCAATACAGTTATTATTTTACATTTGGATTTCAAAAGAGGCAGGCCTATGATCACTTAGATTAAATAATAACTTAATAGAATTGGAGGGATGAAACAATGCCCTCTGACCTGACTGTGGTCATGTGACTCATCAACCACATCCCAAATATGAAACATTCTGCATTTCGCTATCCAGATAATAGCCTACTGATTGACAAAATCATAAATCTAACATTTATAAGAAAGGCACACAAATTAACATCCAAACATAAACATTTCTCAGACCGTTACACGGTGCTAGTGCGACACTTGTGCCTGCTTTTCTGAGCAGAGTCTCTTGATGCGTGGGGGGATAGTGGACAGCGCAACGCGGAGGTCCTGCTCCACTGACAGCCGGGTCCGGGTCTTGTTTTTGACATATAAGAGTGAGGAAAACGCCAGCTCGCACAAGTAGGAGGTTGGAAACTGTAAAAGCACCTTGATGGCACTCTCTGAGAGGGATGGATACTCGTGTCCCACAAGCAGCCAAGATATATCCAGACGTAGTTCCCCGTGCTTCAGTTTCAGGGAGCGGTCCATAGATAGCTCTGCGAGTTCATCCTGAGCTCTGCTGTTTAAACTTGTGGCTGATATTAATGTTATTTTAGACTTATTTTGCACTGCTGTTCCATCATGTTCTGTCATCCCTGCCTGTGTTGTTGAGGGCTGGGGTGCTTCTTTATTTATTGTCACTACGTAACGGTCCATCTTGAAATTATTTGGCGCGAGGATAAAAAGCTGCTCTGCACACCGTAAACAATGACGGCTGACGTGAATTATGAGAATTTAAGCTGTTTAATATTTCTAAATCTGAGCAATATGTTTTATTAGCTTATGAACTCCATTGTACATGTAATAAAATAAAGTGTATATGAAGTGAAGTTTATTAAGTGAGAAAAAAATGAGGAACATAAAAATACGTTTTTTTGCGGCACACTTGGACAGTGCTCGCGGCACCCCAGTGTGCCGCGGCACACCGGTTGGGAACCACTGCCTTAGCCTATCCGGTACAATGTGTGTGAGCGCTAGCCAATAGAAGGGCGCATGTTACATAATGATGTCACTATGTTACGGAAGTAAAGAAAGGAGTCCAATCAATGGAGGTGTTTCAGGCTGTGGAGGGGGGGAAGTGTGTGTGAGAGAATATCCCTCTGGCATGAAATTTTGAAGACCATGTACATGCACAAAAACCGATATAACAGGAAAAAATAGGGCCCCTTCAATATAATAACATCCATGGTTGGCATCACATATCTTTTTTATCTGTTTTATTGTGTTGCACTGTTAGAGGAGCATGTGACCTAATAATTTCATTGTCATAACTACAATCTCGCTATGGCAATAAAAGCCTTGAATCTGAATCAAAGGGCGCACAGTTAAATAAGTGAGCAGGCCCTGAGTGTTTTGATACTGGATGATGATTATCTAAGTCACAAGGAACAAACTGTGCTTGCGCTCCATTAACTCCAAAACCATAACTCCCAACTCAGGTTTGATTTGAAGTACTGCATTATGTGGCTTTGAAGCAAATGAGCAGTCATCATACAGTGAATGTGATTTAAAAAAAATAATTTAGAAACGTAAAATGCTTTTGAACCAATGGCCCCTGCCCAACTTCCTTCCTTGGGTTTCAAAAATATTAATCTAGTCTATCGTCTAGCTTATTTTTTACAATATGACTTTAATTTACATAATTTGAAATGTATTATTTATTTATTGATGATCAAAGCTTTTTTTGAAAGCTAGAAAAGCTTTATTGGAGGAGCCTTTGCCACCTTCATTCTGTTTCTGGAAGATTAGTTTTTTCTGTTAAGAAAGTCCATGTTAGATATAAAGTTTATGTATTGGATTGTCGCAGAATATTAGCAAGATGGATCACTCATCAAACGGGTGAACTGATTGACAGAGAGAACCTGGTCAGCCATTCACCCCTCTCTTGTGCACGCACTAAGAGTTTTACAGCGGGGTGCCACATTTTGCTGCAACAAGAGCCATTATAAGCAGTTGTAAGTGAACAGTTTGGATCCTAAATAGAACTGTTTGAGCAAAAACAACGATGAGTTCCCTGCAACATTTAAACCCCACAGTGAAGGGGATCAGAGAGTCAGCACACAGTGGCCTTCATAGTCTTGCTGCACACGTCACACAAGAGGTCGCACAGGTAAGTACCGCTAATCTATATATTTATCTTTATCTTTATTTATTCAGCTCACACACTTAATCTGTGTATACTGGAGAAATATAGCTGTATATGTTAATGTTTAAGGGGAGACACCTCAGATGAATACGGTAAAAACAATTAGATAACACAATGAAACGTTGGTAACTTATTTCCATCATATTTAATGTTTGAATTTCGCAAATCAGGTGTTATTTTATGTTAGCTTTTGTGTATTTATGATGACCAGTGCATTAAAAAATAAGGATTTTGTCAAAAATGAATTCTCTATCCTTAAGTTAATGCAGGAGTTTTAATATATTTATAATTCAAGGATATTTGAATAGTTATGGTGGTTTATTTGGTTCTACAATCCAGACTAGACCTGATCCTTTTCCTGTGAATGTGTTCCCCTGTAGGGGGTGCAGAAACCCTTCAAAGAGGTGATTGACATCAGCTCAGGTGATCCCCACAAAGCCGGCATGAAACCCATCTCATTTGTCCGCCAGGTTAGTTTTGTCTTTTGAGATGTCTGTCCTCACACACTTTTAAAACAGTTGTTCATGATTGGATGCTGTCAGACTTCGTAAAAATATCTTATTTAGTTTCTTAATTTAACAAGTTTATTTGTTACGTTTTACATAAGTGTGCATTTGCACCCGGGTAAGAAAAGTCAAATGGTACCTATTTGGTTATTTTAAATTCATGACGTTCAATCAACCAGCCAACCAGAGTCCAGGTTTCCCATCTACGTACTGAAGCAGCCCAACCCTGCTTAGCTTCCAAATGTTAGACGTGATTGGGCACGTTCAGGATGCTATGGCCCTAATAATAGGGCAAATTACACCAATAGGTGTTTGAAATCCCACCATTTTTAATTCATCCCAGTCTCAGCAGTTCCCGGTTAAGTTCCTGTAAAGGTGAAAAGATAAAAGTATTGTACTACAACCAGTAGGAGCATAACAGTAGGGCTATACATATTTTTTATTAGAGAAAATCAACAAAATGATTTAATTAGACCTGTTTGTCCACGTTTACAATATGGCCTAGGTGGTATTTGTCTCTGATGTTCAGCTTACCTTACCAGGCAATCACAGAAACAGTAAAGACAGATACACCCTGGTGTAAATACCTACAGTGATGAAGACAAATGTTCCTTTATTGATCCACGATAGGGGCATTTCAAGTTGAAGCAGCTCCAAAAGGGAATTAATTTATCGTAAAGAAAGGAACGTTCCTAATGTGTGCCTTGGTGTAAATCCCATTATTGTCTATACACACATGGGTGCATGTTTTTTTTCCATGCTATATTCATCCGGGTGTAAATGGCCAAACTGACCATGGCACAATGGGTGCTGGTGCATATCTCATTGTTTTATTTGGGCACCTGGGTGCAAATGGCATCTGCCCTATTCTTCTTCATCCGTACATGTCTTTATTTTAGTCACTGTAATGAAACATTGCGTGTTTTATATTAGATATTTTTCTAAATTCTTCTGATCAAACACATTTTGTTGTTCCTTGATCACTCTCTGTATATTCTGTTGTGTTGGACTTTGTGTAACCATGTACTTGACTGGGATATTAGGGTGTGTTCCTTTGACATGGTCATGTAAATATTCTCTCACTTATTGCTCTAAATACGGCCCTTTTCCTCAGGTTTTGGCCGTTTGCCTGCACCCTGAGCTGCTGGGAAACAAAACTCTACCTTTGGATGTCAGGTTGAGGGCTCAGCGGCTCCTGGAGGTCTGCGATGGAGGAAGTGTTGGTAAGGACTAGAAAACAAACAATCTCTTTGACTATGAAATCGCAGCCAACTGCTATGTTAAGATATAGCTTGATTGATCCACCCACAGGTTCCTATACAGACTCCTCTGGCATGCCTCACGTCAGGCAAAGCATCGCTGAGTTCATCATGAGACGTGACGTCGGAGTGCATTCACACGCCAAAGATGTATTCATTTCTGCTGGTTCTCAAAGGGGCCTCATGGTATGAATAAGCTGTCATTACAATATTATCATGTTTCATTGTCCAGCTACTCTCTGAAACTATATCACAGTTAAATCTAACTATATGACGTTAAAGGGTTATTTTAGATTCAAGATTTGAAAGATTCAAAGATCAAAGGTTTAATGTCGTATCATAAACACATCTACAGTGTAGTTGTGTAATGAATGAAAAACTTGGGACACAGGTTCCTTAACAATGAAATGTAGTCAGATATAAGCCATACAAAATCATTCAAAAAGATCAACAATAAAAATAGTGCATGCTCAGCCATAGTTTCTTGAAGTTATATTTCAAATGTATTCCAGCTATATATTTTTTAGTGCTCTTGTGCTAGAAAGGCTAAGGTTTGTCAAGATATCACAATGACGAAAAACAATAGGAACAGATTTTAGAAAGGGAAGATAAGAAAAAGTGTTGACCTGCGGGAGAGACTTTGAAAAACGTCTGTCCTCAGTTGAACTGTTAACGTTAACCATGGCACTTTGCCCTCCCTGAAAGAAGTGTTTTTCAACCATTTATTGCATAGGTTGCCTTACTTTCATGACATGAACTGACTCAGGATGGTTGAAATAGTTTTTGATGACAGTATAAAGACAGTGATGAAAAAAGTTGGTCTGGAGCCAAAGGACCCGATTTGGAAGAGTTGAGCATCTGTCCATCATTCCTATAGCTTTTAGCCTGACTTAAACTTCATGGCAATAACAAACACTAAATTCCTACATCTCATCTATTGTCATAACTGATCAAATAACCCGAAATTGATAAAATAACCCGAAAAAAAAGGCAGGTTGTAAATAACTAAAATTATTCTTCAATGCTCAGAATAGAATAGAAAATGATGGAACAGTGTAGCATATCTCTGATCAACATTCAATGAGTTATGCATACTGATCTGCTGTGTTTAGGTGATTTTGAAGCTGCTAGCCAGTGGGGAGGGGGACAGTCAGACAGGCGTGTTGACCCCCAGGCCCTGCCCTCACACCTTGCCCACACTGCTGGATGATGCCGGGGTGGCCTTGGTGCCGTACCAGCTGATGGAGGACCGAGGCTGGGCTGTAGATCGGAGCGAGCTGCACCGTGCTCTGAAATGTGGTCGGGGGGGCTGCAATCCCAGAGCCATCTACATCAGCAACCCAGGAACCCCCACAGGTAACTATTGCAGTCAGTGGTGGAAAGTAACATTTACCAATGCACTGTCCTTGAGTGCAATTTTACTTTTTAAAAGTAAAAATATAGACAGTACTTCTACCCCACTTCAGTGAAAAGGGAAATAACGTAATTTTCTCCATGACTTTTATTGTTTGGCTTTTGTTACTTTTCAGATTAGGATTTTGCGTCAAAGACATGTGATAAACTTTTTTAAATGTTTTGCATCTCTGAAGATTGAACAGTGACATTTTGGTTAAAGTTATTGAATGTATTACCAAAAAAGAAACAAATGTTGTTTGTCTAAAACAGGAAACTGCTACTTGATGCAAATAATAATGTCATATGTCTAATATTATATCACATTCTGAGGTAATATAAAATAAAAATGTTTTTATATTTACGTTTGATACTTTAAATACATTTTCTGAAAATACTTCTGGACTTTTAGTGAAGTGAGGTTTAAATGCAGTACTTTAACTTGTTATGTAGTTTCTTGACATTAATGTATTGGTATTTTTTACTTAAGTAAGGGATTTGAATACTTTCTCCACCACTGCATACAGTAAATACATCGATGCCACCAGTTTAAATGTCCTTGCTGTCATCACTTTGTGCATGCTGCTGTTTGTCCTCCTAGGTCATGTGCAGGACTGGGAATCAATAGAGGAAGTGATTCGCTTTGCAGCAGCGGAGAGGCTCTTACTGCTGGTCGATGAGGTGAACCGCATCTTTAGGGTTCAATAGAATACCTGGCAGTCTTCCGCTTCTTTCATTATTGTGATGAAACTCTTGGAACAAAGGACCCGAACACAAGCTGTACAAAAAGTTTGAAACTGATGTTCAACACTAAAAATGTATTAGAAGTTACAGTCAAATTATATCGTCTCTGCCCAAAGCAACTCTGAGATATTCTTCCCTAAACTGCGCTTTTCCCCCTCAGAAAGTCGGTTATCAGAGTTTCCATCAGCAAGACATAACCAGTTAAGGTTCTTGCAGAGAAGCAAGCTCCACAAAGCCATGTCATAAGAATTGCTCTCTGACACATAGCACACATTCAGTCTATTAATGAATGAAAAAGAGAATATTTACAACCTTCCTTTGTTTATATTCACAAGTAAGGAGGAGAGCGAGCCTGAGGAAATCAGTTTAAGTTAACAATCTCTTCATACACCATGGTGTCCCAGCCCAAAGGCCAAATGCCTGCTGCCTGTGTAGACAGAGAAACATGAAATGAGGATAATTGTGGATAATCGATCTCTTCCTTTCCCTCTGTGCACTAGGTGTACCAGGACAGTGTGTATGGACAAGGGAAAGAGTTTATTTCCTTTAAAAGAGTCCTGTTTGAGATGGGCGAAGAGTACTCAGAGACAGTGCAGATGGTCTCCCTCCACTCTCTATCCAGCGCCTGCATGGGAGAGTGAGTTCTGTCTCTTATACTTGCAATTTTGTGAGCTTGGATATGTTATTTTAATTGGATTTTGATATTGTGTTTGCTAAAAGTATCAAACAACAATTCACATTCAGTACATGCTAAGGATCCCAATAATCCCTACAGAAATCCATGGGGTACTCCTAGAAAGTATTCTGTTCTACATGGTCCCAGTGAAAAGTCCATCGTAGCAAAACTGACAAAACCTGCTGAGGAGAGAGTTTAACATTTAAAGCAAAGAGAGAGTATAAACCGCTAAATTCATCAGGAGCACAAATGTCCAAACAGGAAACAAGTACGCTAATAACTTCTGCATCCATTTCCCAGGTGTGGTCTGAGGGCAGGATACATGGAGCTGGTCAACATGGACCCTGAAGTGACACATTTTGTTGATACTATGCTGTGTACTGATATCAGCAGTCCAGTTACAGGACAGCTTGCTCTGGATCTCATGGTCAACCCACCGAGACCTGGAGACCCTTCCTATGACAAATACACACAGGTGACACGGCTGCAGAGCCTCTTTGTGCTGACACAGTATTATCATTTCCCCATATGGCAGATGTATATGTATACTGTAGGTCCTTCTTATGTATTGTGATTCTAATTACTCTTCTTCTTTTTTGAAGGAGATTCTCCTCATTCAGGCCACTTTGTCCCAGAATGCTCAGCAGGCTCATGAGTTCCTAAATGATCTACCAGGGATGAGCAGTCAGCAAGCGGAGGGGGGAATCTACCTTTACCCCCGTCTGCATTTACCATCTGAGATTATAGAGAAGGCCAAGGTGGGAAAATATATTACCAGAACCTTCTTATTCATGTAACACAGTGTAGTAGTGCAATGTCATGACATTTGATGGTTAGAGGATATCACCATGCATGATGAGGCAATTTGATTTGACTTTTCATTTGTTATTATCAGGACAAAGGGCAGTTCCCAAAGCAGAGGTAGTGACATAGAATACTACAATATGTAGGTAGGAATAGAAAAAGAGGGACATAGACAAAACGAGACAAGATTAAAAAAAACAAGCATAGATTTCTGTTATTATAAATAATGTAAACAATTGTATATATGTGTATAATTTGTATTACTGTCAACTGTATTTTTTGTGTATAAAAGTCGCTTTTATGAAGCCTGTCATTTCCTCCATGTATTTTTCATTGTTTAAATTCAACTTGAAACATATTTGCACAGCTATTTACTTTTGTACAAAATCCGACTGTAAAAGTTCCTTCCAGAGGGAGTTTCTCTCCCACACACGATACCTATAGAGTCATTCTGCTAGAAATAAAAACATCTACCCATCTGCTTTCAGGAATTGGAGGTGGAGGCATGCGTTCTGTACTGTCAGATGTTACTTAAAGAGGAAGGTGTGTTTTTAGGCGCAGGATGTCAGAATGGGGAAACAACTGGAAAACACTATCTGAGGTGAGAGACATGTCACATTAGTTAGGTATGTTGCATTTTCTCAAAAAATGACGATCGTGCTTTTCTTTCTCTCTCTCAGCCTATGTATCCTTGTTCCTGCTGACACCCTGGAGGAGGTCCTGGCTCGCCTCGCTTCCTTTCACCTTCGCCTCATGGACATGTGTCCTTACCCTGACAGAGGTGTGAAGGGCAGAGACATAGGGGACACATTGTGACCCAACATGAAGCCCTCTGTAAGAGAATACATGTCCTGAAAAAGAATCAAGCCATCTGCAGATCTGATCATACTTGGTTTCTTTGCAACACCGTTTGTGTAACAATTTCCCCCAACGAACAAAGACTCTCTCTTTGACACATTTTTTTCTTATGAAGATATAAAACATGCAAAATGTAAATAAAATATAAAAAAATAAAAACATATTTCAGTTTTACTAACAGTTTCTAATGCTTTACCAAAAATTGTATAACAAATAATGTCGTCATTTTTGTTTTTACCCATATAACTTTCCTGAAACAATTCATAAAACAGTCAAAACTCTTTCTTCATATGTTTGGTTTGCCTTGTCTTTTTGTGTAATAATGCTTGTATAACCTCAATCCTGAAAGGCATTATCAAGTTGTATAGATATTTCTGTTCAGGAAAAACTAAGCTGTATATTTTGGCTGTTGAATCTTACAGAACTGTATTCATACCACACAGAGAACATTGATTTCCAAGCCTTTGGACTTCAGTGAAAGTTCTCCCAAGTCTAAGGAATCAGTGGGAAAACACGACAACATTCTAACCAACACACATAAAAAACTACAGACATATTTGACAACAAAGTCCTGACGTTTTCATTTTGTTTTTCTACAACTGTGAGATTTGATCAGATCAGATAGAGCAGATTCTGTCACTGGCGAAATGGCCAAACTTAGGGAGTGTAGACCATTAACCATAGCAAAAAACCAGGCATAGATGGGCTACATATCAAAGGATATTCTGTGGGATTCCGCAGTCAAACCATTCCATCAAACACTTTTTGGTGTTTTGTGGAAGGTGCCTGCGGAATATATTGCTGGTAATTACAACTTCTTTTGGATGACAATAACAGGTGTCACAAGTTTATCCACCCTCTCAGAAAGGGAGCAGTCGAAACGCCAACATTTTTGACATTTCCGCTTAATGTATTTGCTTGAGGTAATGTGTTCCTGCAAACATCAAGATATTCACTGTCAGAGCTCGCAATACAAAACTAAATTATTTGAGCTGCATTTTCTCTAGAGTGTTACTAAAATCCACATATACATGACAAATTTCAGACATATTATTGGATAATAATTGTTATTAAATTAATTTGTTCATCATTTTATTGTTGCAGTTGGTAAAAGAAAAGCTTTTTATTTGTACTGTTTATACTATATTTTCTGTCAGCTATTTTTTGTATTTCAGCAAAGGGATCAAGGAAGTTAATATTTACCTATAATAGTCCTCAATAAACTAGAATGGCATTTGGAGAGCATACACACTTTGTTTTGTTGTGGAAAATATATAATAAATAACTCAAATATAATAAGTTGTATAGCTCCACCAAAAGTAATTAACAATATTCTCCCGTTTGGGTAAAATCATATGGGTAAAATAAACATCCAAATTACCTTGTTGGCTACACTACAACAATAATTTAATAACAAAATGATTTTGTAATTTGAAGTAAGATACAGAAGCCTACCTCGACCTTAACTAAAAGGAAAGTGTAGCCTACATAGTTACTGTCCACCAATGACTATCTCGCATTATTTCCATTATTTTCATTCATGGGTTTTGTCCATATGCAGTCTATGGTTTTGTCACTATAACTTCTGCAGTCAAATATTAGTTTGCTTCCGCTCGAGGTAGTTTGTCTGATAGTCGGTGCCCTCCCACTCGCTTAACAGGTTTAATATACGTCTCGACGTTATAATTCTCGGTGACAGGTGATCCGTCAGACAGAGATGAGTTCCCTGCAGGAAGGAGACCTCACTCTGCGGGGGACCAGAGCCCCCAGCCGGCTGCAGGCTGCACGCGGCACCGAGGAGTCAGCACAGGTGAGTCCCGCGAGACGCTGTGACTCACTTCAAAGACATGAGCCGAAAGACAGCTCGAGAACAATGTAACCGCGCATTCGAAAGCTTTTTTATTTGAACCTTTGAGAAATTACTGGGGAAATAATATGAAGATGTATTCAGATATTTTGTCTAAGTTAACGATAAGGTAAAAGGCTCCAATACTAGTGAAAATAAAACTCGTGTTTTAACAGCAACATCAATCTTAAGACGGATACATTACTCATAAAAATCGTGTCTATAACAAGGTTGACAACGAGCTACGACGTCACCTACTACAGTAATTGTCAGACAAGCCAACACGCGCCGTCTTCCGAGCTCGACATTTGTCTCTGCAGCCCGAGGTGAGACGGGTGGAAGGGACCGTCAAAGTGCAACGTCAGAAAGACATTCTGCAAAAAGATGCAAAAACGAACCACCAAAACCACACATTACTAGTCTCCTATTTGTCATACTGCAATGTTTTGAAGATTTTGATATCAATTTGGTTTATGGAGTATTGATCCGTATAGTTCTTTATCTTTACTTACCAACCTTTATGAAGCATGAAACCTGCGCTGCAGAGGATGTTAGAGGTGCAGGGGCAATAATTCTTAAAAGGGCAAGCCGTTGATTTTTAAAAAGCTTTTAAAATATATTTAGGCCTGGAATCACTACTTTTAGACTTTTTACAGTCAACATTTCTTAATTCCTTACCTATATTAGCAAATTACATCATGTCTTTTTCTAGTTTCTTAGTAGCCTACTAAGTTTAAAACAGTCTTCATCCCTCCAAAAAATACTGAACAAATGCTCCAACTAAATCTTAGAATTATATCTGTTTCCCTTGTCTCCGAGTCCTTTGTGTTTATTTTTTGTTCCCTCCTTTCTCTTCTCTTTCCTCCCTTAAAGCTGATTCACACATTACTAGCAGAGGTATCACCACTAAACAAAGCTAGTTAGCATATTTTAAGCGGCTAAATATTTAAACTATATCATCAGTGCCTCAGTCAGGATTGCAGAGTGCATGTGTATTTGTGTTTGCGTGAAATGTTGTATTCATGCGTTTTTTCACCAAGGCTTCAGGGCTCGCACCTGTGACCAATAGCACCATTCTCCTGACAGAATATTTTTGATTCACTCAAGACTGTGAACAGAATATGGCTCCACATTATACTGTTAGGAAAGGAACTGTGATAATAAAATAATACACAAGTAGAGTTTATGATTATATTGGGCATGTATCAAAAGATAGCAGACTCTTCAGGATAAAGACAAGGCTTTTTACAACTCTGTATGACGATTGGCTAAGGCACTTCAGTGTGGTTCACCCTTTGGGACTGGGGTTAGCGCAACAATGAAATGTATTGATTTGTAAAAAAATGTAAATTCAAAAAAGGACACATACAAGGAAGGCAAAAGGGCAGGTGTTCATCCCCCTTGTGTTTTCTCTTTGCATGTTCCTGCTTCCAGTGTTATATTATTACATTGTATTATTAAATTGTCCTATCTGATGCATTAACATGTCTACAGTAGTTTTACTGTTATAAATAGATGCTGGTGGTTAAGTCATTTTTGTATGGGCCTATAGTTGGGTCATTTAGTTTGTAACAGTGCATCATAGTTTTAAATGCTTCTCTAAAAGTAAGTAACAGAAGTGTAATATGATCTATTTAGCTTGCTCTAAACAGCTACACCGGTCAATCCTGCTTTTGTGTGAGGCTATGACACAATGTTTTCTTCTTTAGGGACTTTTCTTTCAGTATTTTACAAAGACTTATTATTTCCCATCACTCTTCATCACATGCATACATTTGAGTTATTAATTACAATACAAAATGTTTAAAAAGAAAAAAAACTGCATGCACTCAATGACTTCATGCTTTAATCATTTACTTTATATTATTATAATACTAAAACACTCAGGCTTAAGCTAACATGTCCTGGGTACAAATTCCCTCCAGTGGATGACATGTAGAAAATTAAAGATAAACTTGGTTAGTCTATTGCAAGAGCATTACTGTTATAGTGCAGGTGTAAGGTGACATAAAATATTTGGTTACAACCTCGCTGCAGTTATATCACACATTTATTTTCTCAGGGAGCCGAGAAACCCTTCCAGCAGGTGATAGATGTCAGCACAGGAGATCCCCACAGGGCAGGGATGAAGCCTGTCTCGTTTGTACGGCAGGTTTGTTTACAATTTGATCTGTGTGTGTGTGTGTGTGTGTGTGTGTGTGTGTGTGTGTGTATGTATGTGTGTGTGTGTGTGTGTGTGTGTGTGTGTGTGTGTGTGTGTGTGTGTGTGTGTGTGTGTGTGTGTGTGTGTGTGTGTGTGTGTGTGTGTGTGTGTGTGTGTGTGTGTGTGTGTGTGTGTGTGTGTGTGTGTGTGTGTGTGTGTGTGTGTGTGTGTGTGTGTGTGTGTGCGCGCGTGTAGTACCTCTCTATCTGTGACCAGTCTGACAGCTACTAACAGAGCCTGTCTCCACCTGTTTGTGTTCTCAGGTCTTGGCAGCGTGTGTCTACCCCAAGCTCCTGGATGAAAAAAGCCTTCCCCTGGATGCCAGGCAGAGAGCAAATACGCTTCTGGGGATCTGCAGTGGAAGGAGTGTGGGTGAGAAGGAAATACTACTCATTCATTCGTCCAGGCAACAACATGTTTTTTAGAATTTCTTTAACTGGCAACTCTCCTCTAATGGCTGATCTATAACATGTTTTGATTGCAGGCTCATACTGTGCAACAGCCTATGGCATACCATATGTCTGTAAAAGTGTTACTGAGTTTATCATGAGGCGAGACTGTGGAGTGAGTTCAAACCCAGAAGACATCGTCATCTCCTCTGGTTCTACGAAGACATTGTTGGTAGGATGATAAAGTATCTTTGGAGTATGATAAGTAGTGGCATTTTTTGGAGATGAAACAGACATCTTAATTCTGCATTACAAATAAACGTCCATTAATTAGCTTTGAAAGTCAGCATCCTAACAATGGCAATGCTGACATGTTGATGTTTACTATGTTGATATTCTTAGTTATGTGTGTACAAAGGCTAACATTGGCTAATAAGCACCAAACGCAAATCCAGAAGGTTGATGGGAATATCGTTTGTTTTGCAGGAATTTAGTTATAAAACAAACCATTGGTGCAAGGACTATTCTGACCGGCTGTCGGCACTCTTTGTAAAGAGTGTCACCAAATGTATTACAATTCAATAGGACATTGTTGAGACTTTTCACCTACAAAACTAATCGTGGTGGAGTAGTCAAAGGAATTGAGTCTGTGGGTTACATGAATGTTTGAACTTTATTTCATGGCAATCCATAGGTGGACTAAGGGGGACATTATGGTTAGGGTTTGGGTTATCATACAGATATAGAAATCTGAAAAATGCAAGAATAAACCGGAAAATGAGAATAACATGTCCTCTTTAAAGGACAATCCTCTCTAAACAAAAAAGGTGACTTCAACTAGAGACCAAAAATGTGTAAAGGACGCAAAGGCAGTTCATTTGGAGAAAACAAAGTGCTTTAGCTTTTAAGGCCGCGACACACCAACCTGAGACCAAAGAACGCGTACCGAAGGCGTCCCGACTTTTACGTCCGCTACGTCACCTGCGTCGGCTACGCCGCCCGCCTACGAACACACCGCAAAGACTTCAGTCGACGAGTGGCAATAACTGTCCTTACCAGCAGGCAGCGGTAGTGTATATTCGTCATTCAAAAGAGGTAACAGCCAATCAGAGTGATTTCTTTGGCCGATTCAACATGTTGAATCAGCCGTGGGAGGTGTGAAAATGTGCCGTAAAGCAACAACGGTGCGGGACACACCAACCTGAGTAGGACGGCCTCTGACTACCAAAATCGGGTATGTCAGGGCCTTTAACCTGAGTAACTGTTCTCAAAATTGAAAGAAAACTAAAAAAGGGATAGGCCATCCGAGCTCAATCAATCAATCAATCAATCAATCAATCAATCAATCAAATTGTATCGATGTAGCCCAATATCACAAATGATACATTTGTCTCAGTTGACTTTATAGTTAAAGCATATGACAACCCCAGTGTTTATATTGGCCACCTTCCAGTTGAACAAAAGCTGGAGAAGCCTCCTAATCTACCTCGCAGTGGGCCAATACAATCCTCTAAACTGTGTGAGAAAAAGACTGAACCAAACCTCATAAATGAAATACCAGTGAACAAAAAACACATTGTGCTCATGCACGGCCACACAGAACACTGTGTGAGATTCTAACACTCAGCTATTTAGAAATGTATGTTGTCTTGTCTTGGCTTGTCTGAACAAACCTGGTCTGGTAAACATCGCCAAGACTTTTCCAACAGCAATTACCGCATTAAGAATACACACGTTAAAGAATCATGCCAAAACGTTTTATGCTGTGTAGTGCTGTTGCATTATCTTTATTGTATTCTTAATGAATGTGTTCAGATGGTTCTGCACCTGATGGCCAATGGGGAAGGGGAGACTCGCACAGGTGTGTTGACCCCGATGCCCTGCCCACACACACTGCCCGCACTGTTGAACATGGATGGATTGACTTTGGTGCCTTACCAGCTGTTGGAGGACCGAGGCTGGGCTGTAGATCTGGACGAGCTGCACCGGGCTCTGAGAACCACTAGGGGACACTGTTCTCCCAGAGCAATTTACATCAGCAATCCAGGAAACCCCACAGGTAAATGCGAGCAGATACATTGACTGATCTCCGAACTGCAATCATTGTTGCTCACTATTGAATGTACTTCTAGGTCATGTGCAAGACAGGAAATCAATAGAGGAAGTTATTCGTTTTGCTGCAACCGAGGGCCTCGTCCTGTTGGCTGATGAGGTGGTTACAAGCTTAACAGGGACACTGATTCATAAAAGTTGTTCCCGATTTCAAACAAGCTCCCTTTTTTCTTGTCTTCCTAAAACCTTAGATGTACCAGGACAGTGTGTATGGACAAGGGAAAGAGTCTCTTTCCTATAAGAGAGTCCTGTTTGAGATGGGCAAAGAGTACTCAAAGAAAGTGGAGCTGGTCTCCTTCCACTCGTTATCCAGCGCCTGCATGGGAGAGTGAGTGTCTTTATAGAGGACATGTTATTCTCATTTTCCGGTTTATTCTTGCATTTTTCAGATTTCTATACAGTATCTGCATGATAACCCAAACCCTAACCATAATGTCCCCCTTAGTCCTTCTGTTCATCTACACATAATTATCTTTGCTTTGCTTAAGAGCAACTCCTTTATGCAATGAAACAGAGGGCCACACTTCCCTCCTTACACATCAAGTAATAATCATACCAAATCTACATTTAGATTCAAGACATCCAGATAAGGTTCTCATCTTATTGTGACATTGAGGCACCCAGAGCCTCCTCACATGAGGCACGCCAAGGGTGAAATTCTCCATGCTTCTTAAAATATATATTTCTTCATGTGTGATAAAAATGTTTCCCAACACACTGTGTTTACGTAGGTGTGGTCTAAGGGGAGCGTATATGGAGGCAGTTAACCTGGACCCAGCTGTGATGAAATATTTAAGAGATGCGCAGGCCCCTTCCAGCCCTCCAGTTTTACCACAGCTCGCTCTGGAGGTCATGGTCAATCCACCCACCCCCGAAGATCCTTCCTATAAAACATATTCACAGGTATTGGAAAAACAAACCCATGTTTTCTCAAATATTCTTATATAGTTATATAAATGGACCACATGAATAACTCTATTGTTAGCCAAGGAGGAACACTGCTCAGTCAGCAGGATATTTCCAAAAACTGTTTTAGTCAGGTCATTTCAGGTAGTTTAACGTGTAACTTATCTAAAAACAGGGCGGATGAAGGCAAAAACAATATGGTCACAATTGAGTTGAAAATACAAAACAATGAGCTGAAAGATGCAAAAATGCGCTTTGCTGTAGAGCTGCGAGAAACTGCAGTATGGGGCTAGTTTTGGCCCAATACCAAACCAACCCCTACACCCTCCCTCTACTCACTTCCACTCCGTTTGATGGTTGCGTGGAGAGTCAGCTACACTGAGTGCTGTTCCAAACCAACAAGTAGGGAGTGGGAGTGGCCAACCAAAAGTTAGTCAGCATCTCTTACGACTAACCACCTGCCTACCTGACCATGTGCAACGCTGTTTGTGTCCGTCATGTAACACGCTGTGTACACAGAGTTCTGTGCTAAAATGCATTTGTAAAATGCACAGATATAGAAATGTCACATTGTCATACAGATGTTAAAACTTCAAGGTTACATCATAATCTTATTTTATATTTTTGCTTAAGATCATACGTCAGTGTCTTATCTTGAAAAAACGGCAGACGTGTGCATCTGATAGTATATTTATAGTGAATGTTGCAGAAACGAAGCAGCTCATAAACATCTGATCTAAAAATTAAACACGGTTTACAAAAAAATGGAATGCCACGATTGATTGAGTTTTTATAATAATATATGCTCACCATGGTTAAAACCTCTTAGGCCCCACGGACCCGGTTCCGGGGCCGAAACCGCGTAATTTGCAGGAAACAACGTCTAAGGAACCTTAATATTTAATAAACTATGAATATTTCATATCCATATAACGGGAAAAAACTCATTTAACTGATCTTTTTCATTTTTTCTTTAAAAAAAACCACACAATGCTAACAGTGAGCCTCTGAATTAGCCCAGAGCAAAAAATGCTAACCTATTACTGCACCGAAAATCACTCCTAGCTCCCTTATTACTTATCCTAGCTGCACATCCAACACATCTTTATGATCGTAAAGACACAGAATCTAACAGTGCCGACCTCAACACTGAAAGATACAAACTCGCGACGTTATCAACAAAAACGTACATCAAAACAAGTGGCGCTAGGTAGCTATAAAATGCTAACATGGCTTACCTTCGTCTTTGTCTTGTCTAAACTGGTCTTCAATGGCATTAAAACGATAACAACGATGATCTTGTTAATCCATAGGTTAATATCCAATGTGGCTGTGTCCCCTTTGAAATGTTCTGATAATCTATAAGCAATAAAACTGCAATTCCGTTTTAAAAAAGTAGAGCAGGCCATTCCTACGCTCTGCAGCTTCATTGAATGCGCGAAGACGCCATCTTCTTTTTTTAGCATGTGTGTGCAGGACGATTTCCCTTCGATTCTATTGGCTCTAATGATCAGAAAGAGATGTCACATGTCAAAATCGAAGAAGGGGGGCCAGAGATATGGAAAATCCACCCAAATGGCCCCAGAAGAGGTTTTTTTTGGCTAAATCTGTCTAAAAAGGTCAAATATCACTTGTTTTGCATCAATCTTGATACAGGGTACTTATTATTTTCATTTCATTTCATTTCAAACCTTTATTTAACGAAATTGGTCCCATTGAGATCATAGATCTCTTTTTCAAGGGAGACCTGCAGCATATACAGTAGGTTCCACATGAAACATAAAACAATAAAGGACACCATACATTTTTACAGGATACATTTACATAGTTATAGACATTTACAAGTGCCCATACAATTATTATATGTTGTACTTTGGATTCCTAAAGCTTTTAGTCTACTAACCCATCATCCAAGGTTAGTTTTCACGATAATTACAACATATTTTTGGGACGGACACTATAATTTACAGTTTTTTACCATGTTCAATCTGAATTTTCTTTAAAATAAAAAACATCTATATTGATTCTGACTTTTCTACATCCAACTCACAGGCTTATCATTCCTTTGAGAAAAAAGATGATTAATTTAACCCTTTTAGAAAGGAAGATATGGTCATTATAAAAAGTTTTTCCTTGAGAAAGGCAAGTTTTTCCCAAAGCTGTATTTACACCCTCCACCTTAAAGAAGGAAGCCTCATTCAGCTGTGGGTGTGACGAGTTCACTCACAGAGTGGGAGTGCGTTGGGGGCGGTTTGGAATTGGGCCTCTATGTTACTCTTTCACTATGAATGATTCCTTTCACAATCATCTTCACTTAAAATCTTATCAATAATTGCAGGAGATTCTTCACTCTTTGACAACCTTGTCCCAGAATGCTCAGCGTGCTTGTGAGTTCCTGAATGATCTACCTGGGATCAAATGCCAACCAGCGAGGGGGGGAGTTTTTATTTTTCCCCGTCTGCATTTACCACCTCAGATGGTAGAGGAGGCCAAGGTGAGGGATCATCGCCACTGGACCTCAAGCCCAAAACCGTTTTACAAAAGTGTATGGCTGTTTATTATTAATATAAGAATATAATATTCTCTGAATATTTAATTTTAAAAGTCAAGGAAAAAAAGAAAGAAAGAAAAATATTTATCATTTTTTCTTTACTCACAAGAATCACTGATTACTGTATGAGAAACATTTTAAAATTGATTCATGTTGTGCATCATATCTCATATTATGCCTTGAAAAGCTTTAATTACAATTGGTCAAGGTGATTCATTCCAGATGTTAGGAGTGGAGGCAGATGAGCTTTACTGCCAGAGGTTACTGGAGGAGGAAGGTGTGCGTTTGGGAGCCGGCAGTGAGAACGGACAAGTAGATCCAAACTTCCACATCAGGTAAAAAGAAAATGCCTGATACCTTCATGTAGGCATGTGTTATTTAAAGGGGCCCTGTTATGCTAGTTTAAGTTTTGAAGGTGTAGGGTGTATGCTGTGCCTCTACTGTGACATGTCTCCATTCTTTAATGCTGCAGCACATCTTTTCACCCTCTGTCTGAAACCAGAGCACAGTCTGCTTTGATTGGTTAGCTGGCTGTCTATATTTGATTGGTCTACCGCTTAGATATGTCCCGCCCCTTAACCTCTCACGTACAATGTCTTGGAGCGCTAGCCAATAGAAGAGTGAGTATAAAACAGTTATGTCATTATTTTCCAGAATTAAACAAATTGGAGTCAAATTGATGCGTTTCAGGAATGGGGGAGTGTGCGAGAGAGAAATTTGGGATTTTAGCCTTTGTAGAACCATTTACATGAGAAGAAACCTACATTACACACTAGAGGAAAGGAAAGCCCAAAAAGCATAAACAGGCCCCTAAGGGAATACAAAAAAACAGACTACACTGTTGTTGTAGTGTTTTATAGAGAGAACATTGTACTAAGATAGATTATTAAAGACTTTTGGAAAGAGAGGGCATTATGAAACCCAGGGACTTTTTGTGACATTTATGAAAAGTTTGGTGAAAATATGGTCATTTTAGAAAGAGTGCTTTATTCATTTAGAGAGCTACTAACTATCTTAGCCACAGAACAAATGTACATGTAATTTGGTTGGCATGTAAATCTATCACTATTTATTTATTAAAAATCCTCTTCTCCTAACATTTTGTATTTGTATTGAATAGCTCTCTTAGATGCTTTGTGGAGAACTTATATATTCATTTAATCTTAATTGTAAGGGGGAATCATTATAAAACATTTACTTTTCCAAGATTTTTTGCTTAGAATTTGACACTAGGAGAATTCTTTGAAACCTGAAGCTTTGTGAATATGAACCTAAGACATTTTGTAAAGTGGGAACATCCTGGAAAGTGTTGGACAGTTCAGATCATTCCACTAACAGTGTGGCGTGGCAGGGTAATAGGGACTCTTTGTTGGGCATATTTATCTCGCTGCAAGTTTTTCTTCATTTTAAATGTATAATTCTGATCAAGTCACCAATGATTTGTCCTTTAGACTCATATATGTGTTCATACATGGTAATGCATTGTTTTCCTTCCCCTCAGGTTGTGTGTTTTGGCTCCTCCCGACACCCTGGAAGAGATCTTGGCACGACTTCACTCTTTCCACCTGCGCCTGCTGGAGAGGTTTCCCTGATTCAAGGACACAGACTCAGGGGGGAAATACAGAATTCTGGTCAACACTACATACTTTTTTATTACTGCTAATTGTTTGATTGATTATAACTTTTTTTTGGATGCTTCAGCCTAAATTATACTTCATGACTTTTAAAACAGGATGTAAGCTGTCCACTGAAACTTTTTGAATATTTCAGATTCATCTCACCTCTTTAAATAACAAACATGTAACACATGTTTTATTTTTCTGAAATGCATTTAATGCATATAACACTCAGTGTTTCCATTAAAAACACAACATTAAATCAAACAACAAAATAAATACTACAAACATACGTATACTATAAACAATGTGTAAAATACTACTCTAGGGTCCTGCTTTCAAAACTTTACTTTAGGAAAACCAAGTGTCATTAGATGTAGTACTGTACTTGAAGTTTGAAGATTATTGGAATGAAATACAAAATAAATGTGGACTGTAAACCATTGTGGATTCTTCTTCTCTTTTAAAATACTCTTTTAAATGATTGTAACGTGTAACTGCCATATTCTTGTTTTCACTCTCACCCCCTTCTACACCCCCAAAAACACTTTGTTATATTTTTGTACCTGTGTTGTTTTTTTCTGGCTCTGCAGGGGTCATGTAAGGAGAGGTGAGACAGATGCTGGAGGGAAAATAGATTCCCAGTTCAAAAGCTGGCTGTGTGTGTGTGTGTGTGTGTGTGTGTGTGTGTGTGTGTGTGTGTGTGTGTGTGTGTGTGTGTGTGTGTGTTCACTGTCAATCTTCTGAGTATAAAAGCCATACACCACACTCAGACAGACCATCATCCAATCATGATGAAAGTGGCCCTTGTCCTGCTGTTTGCTGCCTACGGTGAGTTCCATCCAACTGGTTTAAGGGGGTATATATTTTTTAGGAGCAAACTCAAGACCCACCTTTTTAATTTGGCTTTTAATTGGAATGTTTTCATTATGTTATTTGTTCATTCTTATTTTTATTTAATCTTGTTTTATACATTTTATTATGATTGATTGATTGATCTGTTCAATGCTAAGAAAAATAAATAATCAGAACTTTATTTTTCTTTTAATATCAACGCAAATATTCAAATCAACAACGTGTGAAGTCGACGATGTCTTTACTTTTAAAGTCTTGTTTGCTTCATTGGGAATTATATATATCCTCAAAAATGAAAGTGATTTAAAAGTGTAATTAAAAAGCAAGTACAGCTCTGGCCTTAGTTCGTGCCTCAAGTCCCAAATCTGTGGCACTTAGCCCATTTGTTCCTATTAAAGACAAAAATGCATCCAACAAATAATATATATACAGTATAGCTGGTAACTGTAATCTAAATGGTGGAAATAGTGCACTTGTTTGGCACTATTTTAGTTGCGGATTAATCCCAGTGTGTTGCTCTAGTGAGTTTTGCACAGGATGGTGTGTGTTGGATTTTGCCAGCCATGTAAGACCTCTGACTTCTATGACTTTTATCCAGCAGCATGTTTGCTCTCTTCCCAAAATACATATCCACAAACAGCCGGGAGACATCTGTCAGACAGACAACTACTATACCTTAGAATATGTGACTTTCTGCAGCAAACAAAGTTAGGAAAAGCAACCTAATCGCAGACAAATGTCGCAAGGTCAAACTTGTGTGACAGCAACCATAACAGCTTTTAGTGTTAGAAATGAGCTGTATCACCTTTCTAACCTCTGGTTCTCTCCGTGGCCCAGCTCACGGGTGCGGCACCCCCGACTATCCTCCCTCTGTGAGCCGCGTTGTGAACGGAGAGGATGCTCGACCCTACAGCTGGCCCTGGCAGGTGAGACAATAATGATCAGTGTATTTGACGTATGGCATGTATAAGACATGAGGGGATAAAGATCTGCCAACTCACAGATTGTTTTCTGTCACATCTCTTAAATGTGTCTGTTTTATTGTTGACAGTGCAGCAGATAAATTAGCAGGTCTGCTAACATTTCTGTGTGGAAATACATTATGCTTTAGTCAAAATAAAATAACAGAAATAAAAAAACAGAGTTACTAATAAAAAAGAATAACCTTGAAAACCAAAATAGTTTATTAGCAAAAAAGGTCAAAAACCGCTAATTTTATCGTTTAAAACTTGAGTCTATTCTATAGTCTCAATATATACTGTATTTCACGTTAAATGTTCATTTGAAAACCTTGCTCTTAAATACATCTATTTAAATATTTCTGTCTTAGCTGTATACACTAGCATGCATTTGAAATACTTCAATGTATCTGACAATTGTACAACACATAGGTAAATCAATTTAGTTAAGGATTCAGATTATTAGCTAATACAAAATATAAATCAACTAATAAATAAACATATCTTTAAAGCTAATATAATCCAGCAGCAGTATATTGAGTCATTAGCTCCCCTTTTAATAGCTGTTACAGTATGATCACATTCATTAATCAATAATCATAATCCAGTTATTTAATATATATGATTCTTAAATGTGTCATCACCCTTAATGAGATCTCTTAAAATTGGTATTTACACTAGTTTACTATTGCTATTTTTACTAATAAATCAGAGTACTTCTTCCACCCCTGCTTCTCAGATCTCTCTGCAGTATCTCAGTGGCTCCACGTACCGTCACACCTGTGGTGGCACCCTGCTCTCCCACAACTGGGTGATGACTGCTGGTCATTGCATCGGGTGAGTTCACTCTCTTTCTCTGTTGTGTGATGTGAAATGAAGGTTTAGGCTAAAATATGTGTGTCTCTTTACACTGTACTTATATGTGTTTCAGATCTCGTACCTACCGCGTGGTGATGGGCGAGTATGACCTCACCAAAGAGGAGAGCAACGAGCAGATCAGGAGTGTGGAGAAGATCGTTGTTCACCCTGACTGGAATGACAACTGCCTGTCCTGTGGGTAAGTGTGTATAACTCCTACACACTGCTTTTTCCATTTTGAGTTTCAAATTTTCAAATTGCATTGATTGTTTTTATGGTTGGCCACTTGGAGACAGATAGACTACTGTAGAGTGACTTGTAAATGTTTAAGTTAATCGTTTATTTTATTTATTCATTTATTGAACAGTGCACATTAATCAACATTTCTGTAAAGTTGCCAGAGTTAGCCAAGAGGCTATTATTCATCTGTAGTCCCTTGACAGATTTTGTGAGTCACCCTAAAGACACATTTCATTCGAAACAAATATACAATCAACAAATAAACAAAAATGCAACATACAGTACTATAAGTAAAATAGTAACTTCAGCTTTGAGGTCCTTGGTTAAAAGAGTGAGCCAGGAACGAGTCCTAATGAATAAGCATTTGACCCTTTCCTGTTTCTTCATCTAGATTGATTCATCATTTTAGTTATTTCTCTCCTTAAGATATGCCTCTATTTTCAACATGATTTTCTTGTTGTTTAGCAATGATATCGCCATGATCAAACTGGCCTCCTCTGTGGTTCTGAACGACAAGGTGCAGCCCTCCTGTGTGCCAGAGAGTGGAGAGGTCGCTCCTCACGACGACCCCTGCTACATCACCGGCTGGGGGAGGATCTACAGTCAGTTTTTATAACGCCACAACACATTTTAGAAAAGAGATGTAAAATGGCAGGTTTGAATCCAGATTAAAGAGGATTGAACAAAAATGAAATTCAAACCACTATCATTGATGAGTAAAAAAATGCTGCAGGAATAAAATGCAACGTAAAGCAAAAGAAAGGAATTCTTCAAAAGGGCAGTTAAAAAATAGTTGTCTATTCAAGCAGTTGTGACCTGGCGATGCTTTGTTTTTAACTTTGTATTCTCCTCCTGCAGGTGGGGGTCCCCTGGCCTCTAAGCTCCAGCAGGCTCTGCTCCCTGTGGTCGGCCACAGCGTGTGCAGCAGCAGCGGCTGGTGGGGGGGCACCGTGAAGACCACCATGATCTGCGGTGGCGGTGACATCCACTCTGGCTGCCATGTATGCACTGCCCCCTTCATCACAACATGTTAGAGACTGCAGGTTCACACTGTTGCCTTCACCTGTCTCTGTGTGTTTCTGCAGGGAGACTCAGGCGGCCCTCTGAACTGCAGGGGCAGGGACGGCCGGTGGTACGTGCAGGGAGTGACCAGCTTTGTCTCCTCTCGAGGATGCAACACCCTCATGAAGCCCACGGTGTTTACTCGCACCTCTTCCTTCACCAAGTGGATCAGTGACGTAAGTATTCTTCACACACATTTGACAAATGAATGAGAAAGCAACATAAAGAGTGTTCAAAAGTGTTGGGACGCCATGAACCTCATGAAAAGCAATACTGTTTTTGGATCAATTCAACATATTTTAGTCATAGTCCAAAATGTAACAAATGTTATATTATATTAGATTACATATAATATTTGTAACTTTGTAAATGTAGTTGCAGCAGGGGGCTTGCATGAGTAGAACAAATAATTAAAATGCATAATAAAAACGTGTAAATATATAAATATGGGGAGGCGTGTGGCACAGTGGATAGAGCCTTGTTGTTCGGATCAGGGGGTCTCAGGTTCAAACCCCACTGCAGTCAGCATGTCGTTGTGTCCCTGGGCAAGACACTTCACCCCAAATTGCTCCTGTGGAGATTGTCCACAGTATTGAGCATGTAAGCGTCTAACAAGTAACATGTAATGTAATAAATATTGACGGTAGAAAGATTTATATAGAGCTTATGTGGAACAAACAATATAAAGATGGATTTATACGCTACAATACACCAACCTACGGATACAATATTAACAAAGGATTCTATATATTGTACATAATGCTGGTGTGCAATATAAGTATTTGCAATCTATTAATAAATAAAGGGAGCTCCAGACATGTCTTAAGATCCTAAATGACTGAAGTTTAGAGAACAAGTGACACACCAGTTTATACACAATGTACAAAATATCAAGACCGTAATTATAATGTATTCGGGGAGACACGTCCGAAATAATCATTAGCAAACGTAATCTAGTTCCTGTGTAACGGTAAGACTCCTGCAGTTCTTCGATGGCTTTATCCAGGTGCGATCTCACTTTCTTTTCAATCTTCCAGACAATGCTGCAGTTCTGAAGACCTGGAGCCTTTTAACTGTCAATAAATCAACTTAATCAACCACTTAATGTCTCACTTGTCTTTTCGTTTCCTTTTTATAGTGCAGGCAATAAACCCCCAAGCTGTGCTGACAGTATTTAGACAAATGAATGATTGTTCTGTTGAGTAACGCTATTCCAAAATTGCAATGCACAAGGGGAAGAGCCGCTCACAGCCGGAAGAAAACTAAACTAACACTAATACAGTATTCAGATTTTCTGTACAGTTATTTTTCTTTCCATGTCAGTTTGATTTGAGTTTCACGTGTGTTATGGTATTAGCGGCTAAGTATATTTAATGAAGTACTGTACTTAAGTACAATTTGTATGTACTTGTACTATACTTTTTCACTTTATTCCTATTTAATGCTACTATATGGGCCATTCTACTGAATTGGTTCAAAGTCAGGTTGGAAATGTTTTGAAATGTTGTTTTTTTCCCAAAACTTTGTCCATATATATTTTGTACCATATCTGAATTACACATATCTAGTAAAAGAACTGTACATTGTATATCATATTTTCAGACTATATTGGAATGTTCTTCCTCTACCAAAAATGTTCACTACCAAAACATAGTGCATACACTGTAGTAATAAAGTATTAGATTAACCTGTTAAGATTGTTTTACCTCCCCTTCTCTAAATAGTATTTTAACAAATATTTCTTGAGGGTTTTCGCAATTAAATCAATGAAAGTGCATTTTTAATCAAATGTCAAAGTTCAATTTATACAAATCATAAAAATCTTAATGCAAACTTTCTTTATAAAATGCATAATACTGATCATATTGATTCCAGAGTTGATGATTGTTGAAATTGACCATACATTAAACCAATCAGTATCATATCATTTTAGTTGACAACTCAATATACTTAATATTTTACAAAACATCCAGTGTTTCAGTAGTGACTGCACTGTTTTGGTAGTGACCACAGTATTTTCTTCTCAAGGTTGTATCATATTCCCTCAACCTTATTGCTTATTCTTAACTCATAAAATAACCGGAGCAGCTCCACGTTCAAGCTGAGGCCTGCTTCCACCTGTCCTGTGCTGCTGAGGCCTGCTTCCACCTGTCCTGTGCTGCTGTGGCTGAGGCCTGCTTCCGCCTGTCCTGTGCTGCTGTGGCTGAGGCTTGCTTCCGCCTGTCCTGGGCTGTTGTGGCTGAGGCCTGCTTCCACCTGTCCTGTGATGCTGTGGCTGACGCCTGCTTCCGCCTGTCCTGTGCTGCTGTGCTGCTGTAGCTGCTTGCCATCTGCCCTGCGCTGCTGTGCTGGCCAGGGGAAATGGCCCCTATCGTGATTCTGCTGTGCATGCTGGCTGTTTTGGACAGTGAGAAGTTCTCTCGTCATCGTGAGAAGTCGATTGGATTCAGGTCTGTTCTGCCGCCCGCAGTGGGCATCCCCTGCAAAGGATCAGGTGTGTTTCGCGAACGTTTTCCAGTTGCCTTGTCTCAGCCCATCAGTTCGGCAAACTATGTTAGTCTTTTTTACTTGCCTGCCATGATGGTTCTTCAGGACTGCTTCTTAAGCTATAATCACACTTTCGCAGACTTTGCTGGTGATTTTAAAGTAGATGACAATTTATGTGTGTCGATTAAGAGAAAAAGATGCCTGGTTTTCTTGTTATTATTGCTATCAGGAAATGTACAACCTAACCCTGGACCGCCCAGTAGTCAGATAGCTACTCCTGCTGATTTTAAATCTAAATCTGGGCTGGGATTCATCCACATGAATGTGCGCAGTCTTTTATCTAAACTAGATTGTGTCCGCATTTGGGCGAGCTCGACTGACGCTGATGTCATTGTTTTTGTCAGAGACGTAGCTGAATAAATCTATTTCGGCCTCTGACATTGCCTTAAATGGTTACAATATATATCGTACCGACCGACCTAATAAAGGTGCTGGCGTTGCCATTTATGTGAACAATAAGTTTTGTGTAACCACATTGGTTTCCAAATCAATTAGCAAGCAACTTGAATGTTTAGCCTTGAATATTGAAGTGGCAAAGTGTCAACAGGTCATGGTGGTGGGCTGTTACAGACCCCCTCAGCAGTCAAGGAGTCTCCGTCGTTGTTGGCAAATCTTTTATCTCAACTTGACTACAAGGAAATAGTGCTACTTGGCGATTTTAACTGGGACTGGTTAATACAGTGTCAGAGGGTTTTAAAAACCTTTGTATTTCATTAAATGTTACTATAGACAGTCCTACTCGCCCTAGTATTAAGTCCCCTCGTAAATCCTCCATAATTGATCTCATTTTAACTAATGTTTCCCATAAATAGTCATCTGTGGGAGTATTTGCAAATGATGTGAGTAACCACTGTGTTGTAGCCACAATTAGGGACACAAAGTTCCAAAAGGGTAAACGTCGCATTATTATAAAGAAAGACACAAAGCTTATCCGCGACCCGACCACGGATAAGCGGGAGAAGATGGATGGATGGAAGACACAAAACATTTTGTAAAGCCATGTTGGGTAAACTCCCATCTTACATCTGCTCTCTGATCAAACAGAGAGCTGCGGGTAGCTATTGCTATTACCTGTTTACAATTCAATTTTGTCACTACCGAAATGATGTCAATTACCGAAACTTAACCATATGTTTCGGTAGTGAATGTTTCGGAAGTGACGATTCTAGCTAAGTTTGATCATAACTAAAGAATGCTAGCAAGTACATGGCTAGCATACACGTCTTTGAAGAGGTTTACACACATAAAAACCTAATACTTTGCATAAAACTCAGAAAAGGTTTAAAGAAGATAATAATGTGTTCGGTACTCGGTAGTGACAATTTTTAATGTTACACGCCGATTTTCAGATTTTGGAACAGATTTATATCAAAAGTATGGGATATAGCTAAGAGGGGCAGGGATGCAGTGTCACTGCCTTGTCAAAAGTGCAGGGGTGTGGCTAAAAACCAGGCTCAGCCATTGGACTAAAACCCCTTGTGTTTCGGTAGTGACATGAAAACTGGGGACATTATATTTTTAGTATAGTTTTTTCATTAAAAAATTAAACCCACAATAGTTCTAAATATTACAACTTCTGCTTTAATCTAATCATAAATATCTTCTAAATACACCATTGAACTAAAAAAAAAAAAGCTTTAAGTGTTATTTACAGAAATTGAAATCTAGATGTCAGGGTTTGGGACAGCTACTTCCCAATAGAAAGTACCCTATAAATGATGTCTTTGCATATATTGAGCTTATCCCTATCTAATTGAACGCCTTGTGTTTGAATAGACCATAACATATTCTTAGTAAATATCTATGTCTGAAAACTAAACTGTTTTGTTAAATTGTTTTTCTTGTTGTGGGACCGCACTTTGTACTAATTCGGTAGAATGCCCCATATATGTCTACTCTACTATAATTTGGAAACAAATATTGTTCTTTTTGTACTTTTACTTCCCAACCTTTATTTTACAGGTTAAGGTAGCTACTAAGTAATTCAAAAATAAATAAATAAATCACAATGTACCAAGCTACCCAGCAGCATTTAAATAAACCAGACCTATACGAAGAGCAACATTAGTAAGCATTATAAGTAATAAACAGAATAATGCATCAATAATTATTGTACTAAAAACATTATTAATGATTCTGAAAGGGGCCACCCTGCATCCTAAGTACTTTTAATTGTTGTACTTAAAGAGCATCTTGCAGGTTTTTTTTTCTTTCTACATTTATGCTTAAAGAGCAACTTCCAGGTTAAAGACACCTGTGAATAAATGAGTAGGAAAATGATGAATACAGTAGATTTTCAAAAACATATACAGAAATATACACTACAGTGACATCTGGCGTCGTTTTTTTAAGAAATGTTCACTTCCGCATAAAAAAGCCTCGGCACGTGACCTCCCGCGTGTGACGTAACACGGGGGACACAAGGGAGAGAGCGGCCGGTGTAACGTATTAATAAACATGGATCCCAATGCTAGTTTCAACACAGAAGACACAGAAGAAGTTGAACATGAATATTCAAATGCATATGACGGACCACAACCTTATAATTATGAGCCTGCTAGGCGTCCAAGAGACCAGGAGCAGCCAAGGATTAGAAGAAATAACGGCCATCGGAGAGAAATTGAGCTGTGGTGTGTGGAGAACCAGTGGAGAACTGGGCAGCTATCTTGGTGAGTGACCGGCGTTAGCTACAGAATGTTAGCTAACGTCACATCACAACATTGTAAAGTTAGCTATCATATATCAGGCTATAACTAAAGTAGCATTGATAATATAGTAACGTTACTGGCAGGACTGTTGATACTGATCCATAACAGAAACTAATGCGCAAGTATCAGCCGTATCTCGCGTTACCTAGTGCAACTCCACACTACGGTGCTGTGTACCGGAGGAGAGACGCGAGATACGGCTGATACTTGAAGATCTGGCGGAGAAAGGTTGTGGAGCCTCCGTTGATATGCCGTTGTAAATGGCTTGATGGAAAGCAGGTGTGTAGTCGGGGAGGGTGCACAGCTGATTGCAGCAGGTGAGTGGAGGTTGAGCCGGGAGCCAGGAGTGACAGCCACCACGCCCACACAAACAACACAGACAGGGGGAAACAAACAAACACAAAGGAGACGGCTGGAGCATGTTGGAGATTTGGAGGATGTTGCAAACCAACCTCGTCTCCGCGTGTCGTTTGACAAGCTGGGTGAATTCGGGAGAATGAGAGGGATTAAGAAACACCAGAATACAAGTTAAACAATAATCCTGCTTTAATGATATACAGTAACGATACAAATACAAAGAAATCACGAAGCACTCTGCAGAGTACTCCGGGCTCAGGTTTCTACTACCGTGTGAGACAGGTCTCAGGAACGGCTGGTGAAAAACAAGAGCGCGAACCAAAGGAAAACACAGTCTTTCATACTAAAACACAGGAGGAGGAGGTGTACGTGCTTTCCCCCAGAGGTCATCTTATTGGCAGAGACGAACACATGGCCTGTCGCACCCAATCAGTGCGACACAGCAGCTTTTAGCCAGCACACACACATCTCCTTTATGGCCCTTTGTCCATCTTCCCGCCTCCTGACTGCCACACACAAGTTAAAAGTATGTTTTAAGATATAGTTGTTATAGTTGGCTAAATATACGTAATACATGTTAATTACTTTCATATCAATAACAACGAGGAACACATTACCTATGCTCTTAAGCAGTATTAGAGATGCTTTTCAAATAGTCAAACTTCTCACAGGCTTACCTATAGCCCCTCCATTTGTTTGAGCTATTGTTCACATCTTTACTTCAAATAAAAGGTTTCACATTGTATATTTCCAGCTTCCTTTACACATACTGCTATTATTAACACAAAGTAACTAACCACACACCTCTATTGAAAACAAGTCGATTCCCCTGACAATTGACATGCTGAAACTCCTGGAATGCGCTCCCCTCCTCCAGCTCTCTCGTCCCTATCATAAAACTGCTTCCATTTCATATAGAGTAATGAAAGATGTTTAAGCTAATTTCTCCACAATGTTTGTAGCCATTTAGTACCCACACATGAAAGAATAAGAACAGAGGTATAGTTGACCAGTAATCATGTAGCATTTATATTTACTTCAATGAAAACACATACACATCTGCTACAAGATTGTGTCACACACACCCTTTTTTTACGAGGGAAACATTCCAGAGCCTTGGCCTTTCACCTCAATATATTGGGGGAGGAAAGGATACTTTGTCCCTTCAAATTTAACACACATGAATATATATAAGGTGACATTAAAAGGAATATACCAGATTGAACTTTCCTGTCATACCACGTTACTTTAATCCTTCAAATAATTCAAATAATCCTTCAATTCCCCCTTTTTGGTCTCGCATTAACGAGACCAACACACATAAGACATTTGAAACAAAACTACTGTCCTTCTTTAATACGGTGTCTGTCCCCCTTCATTAAACCTTTGAGAACAGAAAACAACCTCCAATGACAGTGAAGAAACTATCAGAGTGAGAGCCTGAGTGCCAGACAGCAGCATCCTTGCGTGTTGTTGAATCATCAGGGCCCCCCCCCCCCCTCAGCGGAATACGCCAACAAGGGCAGCTGATAGGGAGGGGGAGATGCGGCCTTTCCTTCAAAGGTGGAACTGATGAATCTGATCAGAGAGAAGTAGACTCCTCTGCTGCCTCGAGAAGTCCCCCAGCCCGCTGACGCCTCCTTCCAAGTCGTCTGCTGTAGGGATGTCCGCGAGGTCCTTCTCCTCCAGTCCGCTGATGCCTGCTTCCAAGTCGTCTGCTGTAGGGATGTCCGCGTTGACGATAGCCAGGTCCATCCTGATGTCCTCCAAGGTACTAGCCGGAGTGTTCCTCGCCGCACACTGGCTCCAGTAGTACCAGATGTCCCCCTTTGCTCCTCGGCGGACGGCATGAGATGTCCTCTGGGTCACTCTGTAGAGGCCGGAGAACCTGGGGTTGAGTCACGTAGGCCTGACGACCTTCAGCCAGACGAACTCCGCTGTGTCGGCCTCCTGCTCCTCGGGTCCCCCTTTTGGCGTCAGCAACCTGTGTGGAGAAATCTGATACCCACCCCTCAAGTCTACGCTCAGTGCTTCTGGGCCCTCAGGTGTTTGACCCACCACTGGTAGGCCGCTTCAGAATTCTAATACTTGGCCTGTGTCAACAAAATAAACCCCAACATCTTCAGGTGAACTAAATATCTCAATAGCTCTGAATTCCTGACAAGCATCTGTGTTATTATAAATGAAATCCTTGAGATCCCATTTAAAATCTAAATATAATATGAACTGCTAATGTTTCTGGTAATGGAACAAACTAATGTTATGGATTAAAAACAACTAAAATCATGATACTGACAAAGTGAATAATTTCCAGGCGAGACTGCTTCTACCTGTCACTGCTTGGATATTATCAAGCTGAAAAATGAATACAGAAATCCAACATACTGTCATCAAATGTCTTTCTATTATGACTTTAAATTAAATGTACATCCCCATAATGATCTAAACAGTCTATGGCTTTTACTTCTTTACCAGGCTAGTTACAAGATGTTGTCTAAATTAAATTCTATCTCATTACATTACTATGTTTTAACTTAGCTGTAATATGTTCTTTCTACATTTCAAACCTCAGTTACTTTAATACCTGTTGAAATATTACCAAATTGTTTTCATTATCACAGTTCACCTTCTCTGGTATTCTCATTCTGGAATTACCTCTCTCAGTAGCCCCTTGGCCACTGATTCTGCATCTGTGTTACCTGTTATAACTCAATCAATATTAGAAACATGTCAACATTAATCAAACATTATCTTATCCCCAGATAGGGAGCAGGTTAAATCTAAAACTGTCAATCAATGGTCAGATTGAACATCTGAGTTGGGGCGGCAGGTTTCTTCCAGTCCCTAAATGAAAATATCCCACACTCCCCCTTTTTACACATGTAAACATGTGTAATAAAATCCTGTATGGGAAGAAAACCTTCAGGTAACCAGTGGTTATAAGAAAATACCAAACATCATTCACAAAAGTACATCCATCATCTTTCACAGTAAACACTCCAGGGAAAATAAGTGTTCATTCCCAGCTGGCAGTCCTAAAAGAAACAGAATCTCTAGATTTTAGTTTGAGTTTTACATTTGCAAACCGCCAACTCCTGTGGCAATTAGAAACGGGTCACATGTGCATTTTTCCAAATGTGTGAAATCGTAGGAAACCTGTGTTTCCCATGGAGCTCCAGAATAATGTATTAGTCCAAAGACATGCTCGGTTAGTTATTGTTTTAGAATCATGCAGTTAGACTGATCACATGCAGAAATTCATTCACACCCACACTGTCAGGTTGTAAAGTCAAGTTTGGTCAGCCCCAGAGTCAGTCATTGATAGTGCTTTTCTCAAGTCACACTGTCAGTCAGGGTCAAAGGTCATTTGGTCTCAGTTTCATTGGCCATGTGTCGTGCTCTGCAGAGACTTTGATATTTCAGCATAGGCCAGTATCCTTTGTCTACAAAAATCAGTCATATATGGAGCGCCATCATTTATCAATTCACGATTACCACTTTAAGTCAGATATCTCTAACTTGTCATCGGGACGGCTGCTTCCCACATTTCCTGCAACTTGGTACAAAACTCACCTCATAATAGTACTACTACTACTGCAATTTATTTACACCTAAGTAGTATTAAAATGTGTAATAAATCTAATTCAGAAACTTGTGTACATAACTATTATCTTAAGTCAAAACATTACTAGGATCTGTGTAGCTCTGCATTTCATAGCTCATTATACTCATTTATCTTCAATTCTGGTCTACTTAAAAACAATGTTAAACTCTTTAGCAGTGTGTGGAACCTTGGGTGTCCGAACATGCAACCATCACCCTTTACTCTATCAAGGATTAAAAACAGTTTCCATCCTAAAGCCCTCCTATGGTAATAACTATGCCACAATGGTGAAATCAATATTGTAACAAATGAGATCACTGCTTTATTCACACATGAATAAAAATCTCTTGAAGAATGATTTATTAATATGATGGAAAGATTGAAGAATATGGTTCTACACTGTGCTACTCCAAAACACCCCCTGCTTAAAGTGTAGTGCATATTTCCCTCATGTCTCCCCTTTAACCCTCAGTGTGTTTTTAGGATGATTTTCTCATTTTACATTAATAGTTTCCTCTTTACTGCTATTTTGAATTTACCAATCGATTAATTCATGGTTAATACCTCTTTTTATCTTTACTTATTCATCAAGTCAATTCAAGTTCTTTAAATGTGGTGTCTTCTATGCGCGTTTTGTGAATAAGTGTGTTTATGTGTAAACTCACTCATTCCCGTTCTCCTTTTCTCCTCCCCTGGTTGTCTCAAGCCGTGACCCCGACCTCCTCACTTCAAATTGACTATGCCAACTCCTCTGATTCTGTCTTCTCTTCAGTCCATCAGCTCTTGAATCCATCCGCAGTAACTCTTTTAGGCAGCCTTTGGCCCAGTCACATCTGCAGCCCACATCATGCCACTGTTCTTGCACTGCTTTGCATTCCATCTCCCCTTTACAGGCTCTCTGCTGCTTCATGGAGGGCGGATTCTGCTCTCATGTCCCCCACTCTGCTCCTGTGCCAAATCTCGTGGCTCAGCTTCATGCCCTGTCTGAGGGACTGATGAGAGTATTTCTGTATGTCAGCAAGCGGTTTGGTTCTGGATGCCTCAGGTGGAGACGGTTCAGCTCCGGTTCTCTGTCTGTTTGATGGAGAAGGAGGAGCCTCCTTTTGGGTTGGGTCTTTCGTCTAGTTGGAGGGACGGGGTCGTAGCCTTTCTAACTCAGAGGGGGAGTCCAGGTCCCGGGACGCATTATCCATAAGAAATCTAGCACACTGAGATTGAATCAATCCAACCCTTTCCACTCTGTCTCTTTCTAATCATACTATCTGTCTTAGTTGCTAAATGCCATCTAAACAACACCATTAATGTCTACTAATGATATTACAAAAACTCCCTCTATAAATTGTTTCATCCATTGTTACATATCTACCCAACCTGAGTCTTTCAGGAAACCATTTTCTTCCATAAATTGAAATACCTGTTTCAAGCATTACATATTTCACACACTACGAAAGAACATCTCCATACTTTCTCCAATATTTTAAATCCCACTGTTACTTAGAACAATAGTAAACCTGCAGAGCACACTGATCAGATCACAGTAATATACTTTGACTCAAGTGTAGGCCCATGTCTACTTTCCATTTTACTTATTACTTTTGGTGAATATTTATTTATATTGTCTAAATACCTTGTCTATGATGTGCAAAAAGTTAGAGTATAAAAATGTGTTTTTCTTAATGTATTTACACTCCACGGATTCTTGAGTTTACTCATCTCCTAGTGTTGTCGTTCCTAAAAATGTTAGCAAACACAAAACTCCCACTACAACATTTATAGATAAATTGATCTAGCAAAATGAACTCTTTTCTAATTCAAAATGTGACAAAAGAACAATGATTTGTCTTTCACAAGATGGTGGTCTAACAGAATGACTCTTGACCTCATGGGGTCAAATAGATCTAGCCATGAGGCGGCTGACTTTAAAATGAACTGGGACAAAGAAACCACATGCATGTGGGTACATTATAGTCTGGAAATATAACACAAAACAACACTACTTAAAAATAATAACAATTCAAATGACTTCTGGTGAAAAGCATGAAGAACAAAACCACTTAATCCACTCTCAATGTTCATGTACACCATCACTGTGTATTTAATCAGTAGTTACCGGTTGTATCCTTAATCAAACTATTTCACCATCTTCACTTATTTTAGGTTACTCATTCAACAATATGACATTCTCCCGAATAGTAGTTAACTTTATATAACTGTTACTCTCTATATTTTAGCAACAACCTTACTTTTCTCTCTCTCTCTGTCTACTCTCCAAAACATCTCATTTCTCCTGACCACAAGTTTCTCATAAATCACCCCTTTGTGTAACCGTGTGAGATGGCTGGAGTAAAACCTCGTGCAGGACCTCTGTCATGCTTAAACATTAACAGATTCCCTCTGACGAACTCACAAAAATCTTCTCTTTACTTTCTACTCTTTTGTTCCTGTATTTAATATAATTTTCCCCTTGGAATATAATTAAGTACAATCCTTAGTTAATGACAAATACCATGAAATTCACAACGCAATGCAACGGTATCAATCAGTTCTCAAAGACTATATTTAAATAGCAGCAAATCATTGTTTCTTATTTATTTCAATATATCTTCCACTTCAAATCACACCTTGATCTGTTCATTTTCTATGTATTTCACTCCAACTTCAGATCACTAGGGAAAAAAGCAAGCAGACACACTCCGGGCTGCTGCTGCTGCTCTCGAGAGGAAAAAAGGTGGGGGGAACTCTCACAGACAAATACTGACACCCCCTTGTCTCTCCCCCGCTGTAGCTCTCAGCCTCTCCTTTGGAAAAGGGGGGCTTCTTTCAACAATTAACACTTCTGCTATCCTTTTATTCAATTTTTCTGCTTGAACCCACTGTCCTCGTAAGCTCTTAACTCACGCTCCTCTCGTTAAAATTCTCCTTACATTATGACTTCGTATCTATTCATCTGACTTAGGCTGTTTCTGTTACCAGTAAATATTCACAGACTTCATATCTATTGATCTGACTTACTGTCCTTGTTACCAGTAAATATTCACAACACACCAAAGGATATAGTGAGGCCCGGTCACTTCAGAATGACTTTCTGAAGTTTGCGTTACTCTCCTTTGGATCACTTATAACAAATAACTCATCTCCAGCCCCGTCGAGCTGTGGATTCGTTATTTTGGGTCAGTCTTATATGGAGACTTAATACAACCAACTGACTACTCTTAGACAGTCTAACTGTGGGGACTCAATACCACCACTTCCAAGCCAGGGACTTTAATACCCTTCTGGCCTGTCGGAACTTGATATCCGATTTTAACTGTGGGGACTCTTATACCTCCACTTCCAAGCCAGGGACTTTAATACCCTTCTGGCCTGCCGAAACTCAATATTCGGTTTTAACAACTAAAACACGCATTTGCATTGTTACTATAAAAAAAAAACTGTAAACTTCGTCTGACAACCCTAAAATTTGGAATATGGTCAAATCACAGGTTTCGAATTAAATCGTGTTTGCTCACCTGGTAGCCTATTGTACAGAGCTCTGTTTGTAGTTGTCAGAAGAGGCCGAGATGTTTAGCCCTGGACCATTCCGTCCGCTCGCCGCTGGTGGTCTCTTCCCCGAAAACACCCCACTCAGAAACGTCGGGTTCACCATTTGTTGGAGATTTGGAGGATGTTGCAAACCAACCTCGTCTCCGCGTGTCGTTTGACAAGCTGGGTGAATTCGGGAGAATGAGAGGGATTAAGAAACACCAGAATACAAGTTAAACAATAATCCTGCTTTAATGATATACAGTAACGATACAAATACAAAGAAATCACGAAGCACTCTGCAGAGTACTCCGGGCTCAGGTTTCTACTACCGTGTGAGACAGGTCTCAGGAACGGCTGGTGAAAAACAAGAGCGCGAACCAAAGGAAAACACAGTCTTTCATACTAAAACACAGGAGGAGGAGGTGTACGTGCTTTCCCCCAGAGGTCATCTTATTGGCAGAGACGAACACATGGCCTGTCGCACCCAATCAGTGCGACACAGCAGCTTTTAGCCAGCACACACACATCTCCTTTATGGCCCTTTGTCCATCTTCCCGCCTCCTGACTGCCACACACAAGTTAAAAGTATGTTTTAAGATATAGTTGTTATAGTTGGCTAAATATACGTAATACATGTTAATTACTTTCATATCAATAACAACGAGGAACACATTACCTATGCTCTTAAGCAGTATTAGAGATGCTTTTCAAATAGTCAAACTTCTCACAGGCTTACCTATAGCCCCTCCATTTGTTTGAGCTATTGTTCACATCTTTACTTCAAATAAAAGGTTTCACATTGTATATTTCCAGCTTCCTTTACACATACTGCTATTATTAACACAAAGTAACTAACCACACACCTCTATTGAAAACAAGTCGATTCCCCTGACAATTGACATGCTGAAACTCCTGGAATGCGCTCCCCTCCTCCAGCTCTCTCGTCCCTATCATAAAACTGCTTCCATTTCATATAGAGTAATGAAAGATGTTTAAGCTAATTTCTCCACAATGTTTGTAGCCATTTAGTACCCACACATGAAAGAATAAGAACAGAGGTATAGTTGACCAGTAATCATGTAGCATTTATATTTACTTCAATGAAAACACATACACATCTGCTACAAGATTGTGTCACACACACCCTTTTTTTACGAGGGAAACATTCCAGAGCCTTGGCCTTTCACCTCAATATATTGGGGGAGGAAAGGATACTTTGTCCCTTCAAATTTAACACACATGAATATATATAAGGTGACATTAAAAGGAATATACCAGATTGAACTTTCCTGTCATACCACGTTACTTTAATCCTTCAAATAATTCAAATAATCCTTCAAGCAGTAAAGCCACCACAGCGTTACCTAATGCAACTCGACACTATGTCTTACGGTGCCGTGTACCGGAGGGGAGAGAGAGAGAGCAGCGAAGGGGGGGGGGAGAGAGAAGTAATACGGTTTCCTGATAAAGCTGTGGAGAGTATGTGCTGCAGGGAGGTGGATGCACAACGCACCCAGGAACGAACGCTAGCTCCGGTCCTTTTTACTGTGGACTCGATGTCCTGACAGGCTGGTATTTGTGCAACCTGCACAAACACAATACTGCACCATGATTACAAATGGCGAAATACAATGTAAAACTACTGAAAAATACCAACTCCTTAAAACACAACCACTCTACTCAACGCAACTCTACTATACCCGCGGTCAGAGAGCGGAGATGTGTCCCCTGCGTGATGTAATATGACGCGTTTGACGTATGACCTTAAAAAAAAGCAGTTTTTAAGAGCAGAGCTCAAAATTGCTCCTTTCCCTCTGAATTCCTGCCCTTATGTCTCGTAAAACATATCAAATCAAATTTTCAAGCAAGTTTAAGCATAAATGTAGAAAAAATAAAAACCTGCAAGATGCTCTTTAAACTGGCTTGAAAATTACAATTAAAAAAGTGAATGTAGGATTTGATATGTTTTACGAGACATAAGGGCAGGAATTCACAGGGAAAGGAGCAATTTTGAGCTCTGCTCTTAAAAACGGCTTTTTTTTAAGGTCATATGTCAAACACGTCATATTACATAACAAAGGGGAAACATCTCCGCTCTCTGACCGCGGGTATAGTTAATAGTTGCGTTGAGTAGAGCGGTTGTGTTTTAGTGAGCTGGTATTTTTCGGTAGTTTTACATTGTATTTCACCATTTGTAATCATGGTGCAGTATTGTGTTTGTGCAGGTTGCACAAATACCAGCCTGTCAGGACATCGAGTCCACAGTAAAAAAGGACCAGATCTAGCGTTCGTTCCTGGGTGCGTTGTGCATCCACCTCCCTGCAGCACATACTCTCCACAGCCTTATCAGGAAACCGTATTACTTCTCTCTCCCCCCCCCTTCGCTGCTCTCTCTCTCTCCCCTCCGGTACACGGCACCGTAAGACATAGTGTGGAGTTGCATTAGGTAACGCTGTGGTGGCTGTACTGCTCCAGCCGTCTCCTTTGTGTTTGTTTGTTTCCCCCTGTCTGTGTTGTTTGTGTGTGCGTGGTGGCTGTCACTCCTGGCTCCCGGCTCAACCTCCACTCACCTGCTGCAATCAGCTGTGCACCCTCCCCGACTACACACCTGCTTTCCATTAAGCCATTTACAACGGCATATCAACGGAGGCTCCACAACCTTTCTCCGCCAGATCGTCAAGTATCAGCAGTATCTCGCGTCTCCCCTCCGGTACACAGCACCGTAGTGTGGAGTTGCATTTGGTAACGCGAGATACGGCTGATACTTGCGCATTAGTTTCTGTTATGGATCAGTATCAACAGTCCTGCCAGTAACGTTACTACTGTATATTATCAATGCTACGTTAGTTATAGCCTGATATATGATAGCTAACTTTACAATGTTGTGATGTGACGTTAACTAATATTCTCTAGCTAACGCCTGTCACTCACCAAGATAGCTGCCCAGTTCTCCACTGGTTCTCCTCACACCACAGCTCAATTTCTCTCCGATGGCCATTATTTCTTCTAATCCTTGGCTGCTCCTGGTCTCTTGGACGCCTAGCGGGCTCCTAATTATAAGGTTGTGGTCCGTCATATGCATTCGAATATTCATGTTCAACTTCTTCTGTGTCTTCTGTGTCGAAACTAGCATTGGGATCCATGTTTATTAATACGTTACACCGGCCGCTCTCCCCCTTGTGTCCCCCGTGTTACGTCACACGCGGGAGGTCACGTTCCGAGGCTTTTTTATGCCGAAGTGAACATTTCTTACAAAAACGACGCCAGATGTCACTGTAGTGTATATTTCTGTATATTTTTTAGAAAATCTAGTGTATTCATCATTTTCCTACACATTTATTCACAGGTGTCTTTAACCTGGAAGTTGCTCTTTAAACTTTTTTCTGATGGTGTACTTCGATTTGAGTTTTGAATGCAAGACTTTTACTTGTAACGGAGTATTTCAACACCGCAGTATTGACGTTTTTACTTGGCCTTTGCAGACCATTTACATGCACGCAAACCTATGTATCACTCTACACTACAGGAAAGAGACAACCCTAAGAAAGCATGATGTAGCCTTTTCTCACGTATTCTGAAGTACTACACCTTGGCTATGTGGTTGATGTTTACCATTCACTTTAGCTATAGAACAGTGTAGTGTTCCACAACTGGGTGTGGTGTAACTTTAGCAGGTGACCACAGGGTGTCAGTGTTAGCTTTTGCAGTCGACTAACATATTTTCTGAAGGTGGTTGTTTGGGATTGCTAATGAAAGAGGAAAAGGAAACACTCATATTCCAATCATCAAATAAGTGGCACAAGATGGTGTCAGTATAATCAAAACCTTAACCTGGTGACTGAAACCATTTAACTGATTTTCAAGATTTAAAATGAACACACACACACACACACACACACACACACACACACACACACACACACACACACACACATCACCTTAGTGCACAAGAGTGAAGTGAGAAATGGCAGCTGGCTTAGTTTCCATCTGGGGGGACTACTCCAGCTTTTAGCCGCCTGGAGTTCAGCCCAGCGAGTGAATAAGAGAGCTTCAGATCACAGGCCATTGGACGGCTGCTCATTGCTGAACGATGCATTAAATCTTCGGCTGTAAATAATGTGTTAACTGCGGGGCAAGGCTTGCAGGAACTGGCGGCCATCGTTTCTGTTCTCTTCTCCTGCTTAATTTCTCTCTTTATTACTCACTCCCCTCTACCCTTTCACAACGAGCGGAGTTCAGTTTAGCACATATGTAATTAGTCCACCCCAGTACCTCCAGGAAAAGAAAGCGTGTTTTGGGCTCATTCCTCAAAAGCAGATCCCCACAATGCACTCCTGCCTACCCCCCTCCCCCGTCTCCATCCAGCCTCCACTCAGCTCAGGGTGGTCCACTGCAGGAGTCACAGGGAAACCACAGCATCATTTCGGAGGCTTCAGAGAAAAATCAAAGGCAGGACATTGACACATACTGTTCAATTTGCTCTGTGCCCTTTCCTGAATTGATGGTTTGAATTAAAAGGATATATCATTTAAGTTGCAATAAAAGCGGAATGGCCTGCTATAAAAAGTGAAGCCCGTCCGTAGTGCCTCAAACTTGCTTCCAAATTGCATTTATAGCCAGCAGGGGGGCACATTGACTGAGAAGACCAATTATATATAGAAGTATGAGAAAATGAAAAAATGACCCTAGAACTCTCTTCATTAATTCCCTCAGTTAACATGTTTTTGACAAGTTTATGATCTCAATCGCTAGTTTCACTACAGCAAAAATCTTATTTAAACTTAATATTGGTTCCACATTTTCTAAAATAAACAATAAAAAATGCTTTATGCAGGTTTTCTGTGTTTTCATGAACACTGGCAGTTAATTGAAATGTTTTTTTTAAAAATCATATTCCGCATTCAAATTTACTTTCAACATGGATTATGTGAAACAGAGTGCACATGTGCTGCCACTGAGGTCAATCGTTCTGCAATGCAATTTCTTTTTGGGGTATTACGATTATTTGCTTTGGAGATGAATATCATTCAAAGTTAGATCCAGGTGACCCATAGCTCAAAGAGGGGGGGAAAGCAGATGATTAATCCCTTCTCAAACCGAAATGTAAAATTATTACATTATTAATACAGTTGTCCCACAGGAGGACATTGTGTGTTATGCATTATAACACATCAGCAAGTAGAATATCCAGACACTTCCTGTCTACGGACTCACAAAGCAAAATCAACATGAGAGAACAATTAGCTCCAAATATCGACATTGCAGTAATGAGCTCCTGTACAAAAATATCCCTGACAGACAGGGCCGTCCCTCCCTACAAGGCCGATCATGCAGACTGCGTGGGGCCTCACCTTGCGGAGGGGGCCTCAACTGAGCCGAAAATGCGCCGCACCTATGCGCTGCAATTAGTGTAGCGCTCGCGAAACAGAGTGCCTCATCATATAACTTTGCGTGGAGCCTCATGTTGGCCAGGGACGGCCCTGCTGACAGAAGACTTTATGTAGGATAATCTAGATTAAGATGTAACGAGGGGAATTCAAAACAAAACATAAAACCATAAAAAAAAAACAGTAAAGATAAGGTTGAATAATGGTTTAAAAATGAGTTCTTTAGCTTTGATGCTTTCATAATTTGTCATTCCTTAAATTATCTAACATGTCTAATGAAAGGGAATACTAGTCTGTCATTTTAGTGTATTCTTCACAGCTATTTTCAGCCTGTAGCAGTAGTTTAGGAGACCTGAAATGGCCCGTACATATTAGTTTCATTAGCAATTTGAGGCCTACTTACTGTATTAACCTTCAAAATAAATGTGTTGTCTTCCCTTGTCTGTGCCCATGTTTCTATGTAACTGAACAATCATTCGGATGCTGCTTTTAATTTTTCCTGATGTGCTTTCTCTGGTTTCTCAAATGCAATTAGATCCTTGTGTTAATCCAATCCCCAGTACCGATTGTTTGTTTGGCCATCTGCCTGCTTGGATTTCCACTGCAGACTTGACACACACACACACACACACACACACACACACACACACACACACACACACACACACACACACACACACACACACACACACACACACACACACACACACACACACACACACACACACACACACACACACACACACACACACACACACACACACACACACACACACACACACACACACACACACACACACACACACACACACACACACACACACACACACACACGTAACTAAGCAAGTATAAGACATCAGCGGAGACTGAGTGAGCATGAGCCAACTAAATGTGCTGTCAGAGAAGAGGTGTGTTGCTCCTTGAAGGAAGTACAGCAGGAGCTCACAAGCTGTCATTATGTTCACCATGGCGACCCGACAGGACAGGCTGCTTGTTTTCTTTCTCATCTCTGTGTTCTCTTGTAAACCTCTTGTTTGTGTTTTCTTCCTTCTGTCCCTTTGTCAGGCTCGGAAAGACATCAGAGATCCAGCACTCATTTCAACTTCATCTTGATATACGGCCAGTGTAGTGCAGGGAGCTCACTCTACTGTATATTTCAATATGTACATAAAAAATATTGCTTATGTAACACTTCTTATCTTGGGCTATGCTATCTGACTAGAAGGATTCTGGGTTCTACTAGAGTGGATAGACAGGTAAGTAATTAGACCAGAGACCAGGTGGTTTGAATAGAACAGCCGGCAATTTACTGACGAAATAGACAAAACACTAAACAAAGACAATGAATATTTTCTGCAGTATAATCAGAGGTAAGTATTTCACCTTTCCCTTGTTTTCTGATTTCTGTGACTTAGCAAATGGTATCCATATAGGATGAACAAAATAAAATAGCCTATTTTATTTTTAGACCGGTCTAACTAAGTATTATTTATAGATTTTTCCTATTTTAATCTCTTCAATATCCTGAGTTAACTCTTTTTCTTTTCCCTTTTCACAGGTAAAATATATCTAATTCAATGAAAAAAACACAATTGTACCATCAATGAAATCAAATGACAAAATGAAAACCTAGAGTACAATATATAGTGTCTCTTTAAACCCAGGTACAACTTAAATCCAGTTCCAACCTTATAATTTCTTCAATACTCCTACCACTCTGGCAGTGAGTTCAGCTATTGTCTCTTGATAAACCAGCAAGTCCTCTCACTGGCGCGAAGATCAAAGCAGTCCGTGGGTCTGGCTCGCCATCTTGTATCAGAGCGCGTGTGAGTTGTCCTCTCACTCGCGATCAACTTTCTTATCAGTCCAAAAAACCTGACCTGTACAACAGGTCATGAAAGAATATAAATATAATATAAACTAACAATATAAATTATATAATTACATTTTCAAAACTACTGCAAACCTAGCTCTTTTGTCAATACAGCTTATAAAGGGGTTCAAAATGGCAGCTTTACTCTCCTCTACACTTGTCATTTATCCTGTTCACACAAAATGACACATATTTCCCCTTGTAAAATACACATTAAAGCCACGTAGTTTCAGCCAAACAAAATAACAAATACATGACATTGCAAGCCATGTTCATAGCTTCCCTTACAGTTCAACAACATGCAATGCTAACAATGAAGCTAACATTAAATCACTCATACAAAACTTTTCTATGAAAAGGTTTGACTCACCAAAACACCGGTTAATGTTCTATAACGTCTACTGGGTTTCCCGACCGTGTGGATGGTATTTTTATCTTTTCTAAATCAACTTTGAATCACTTTTAAATATAATTTATTCCGCTCGTCTCATCTGCGTCTTGCTCCGTTTTCTCTTTTCTCCTGCTACGCTGCGCGTGTCTGATGGTGAGCAGAGATCCCTTAAAGGAACAGTACCTTGCAATTTGTCATACTACTTTTATTTATTATATTTTTAAAGGGATTGGTAAATGTTATCATTGACCAATTTTAAACGTGTATCCTTTAATGAAATCAATTTTGAATGACTTTATGCTTACTATGTTTTAATGTGGGTTACATTTACTTGAAAATGAAAAAGTGGCCCTTCAACCTTGATAAAATGCCTTTTCAATAATGTTGGTAAAGGGGCTCTGTACCAAAAACGCTTACACCGTTACATCTAATATCTGCCCTGATGCATGTAACCTCGTGAAAAGTTGCTCAATGATAATCACACAAAACTATTTGGAGAATGCTCAAGTTCCCCCCATTAATCATTATTAGGATAGCAAAAAAGCTTTAAAAAGGGCCTAAAGAGAAATGATCTGGCTGACAATATAAAGTGTTTGTGAAGGATAAAAATGCAAATGTTAAATTCTAAGTCTCTCCTTAACCCTAAAAAAAGGTTAATCACAGCCTGATAGGTCAAAAAGAAGTGCACCAAGCTGCTCTTAATTGGGACAGATCTGAATAAGCCTCCAATCAGCTCCGGGGATATGTGATATTCGACTGTCAATAATTAGGGAAGAAAAATTACAACAGAACTGCCACATATGGCAAGATCAGCCAGGAAGACAGGATATGCATTAATTCACTCCTCAGCTGGATATAATCAGCTCATTATAGGTGTCCACTTTTAACTAATAACATTTTACCACAATTTCCAGCAGCAAATCATAACTACAGAATGCAATTCCTGAAGAAATTGCTTGTGGGAATGCTTTATGCTGAAAAGCTGACGCTGAATTGCTATGCTGAATGTAATGTGTAAGAAGAAAGTGAAGAATTTAGATACATGAACACTGGGGGCTTGAATGTGTGATGAGAGAAGAAAAGAAATCAAAAAAGGCTTGGAAAAGCAGCAGAATATTTGAACTGCAACATTTTTAACTAACTTGATGGCGAATGATCTGTCGCCATGCCAACTGCATTTGATGACATCCCATAATACGCTTAGATGCGTTGAGGGCTGGACCGTTAACCATTATCTGACGTCTGGTGCTGTTTTGACCCTTTTCATAGGCGTTACGACAACATCGTATTTTATGGCGAGAGATGTGTTTCCATGGAAACGGCATATGGTGAGACGTCCGATTTGACGTAGAGCTGTTGAGGCATGGAGAGATGATATACAGGTGAAGATTGTGGGACGACCGGACCGTGTCCATTGGTGCTACAGCGACATCGTGTTTTATGGTGAGGGATGCGTTTCCATGGCAACAGCCTATGGTGAGATCTCAGATTTGTCGTAAAGCTGTTGAGGCATTCACCGGGGATATACAAGCGAAGTTTGAGGGACGATCGGACCATGTCCATTGGAGTTACAGCGACATCGTGTTTTATGGCGAGGGATGCATTTCCATGGAAACGACATATGAAGACACCCCATAATTGACGTAGAGCTGTTGAGGGCAGGCCCATTAACCATTATCTGAAGTCTGCTGCTGTTTTATGGCGAGGGATGCGTTGCCATAGTAACACCACATTACGTAACATCAGATTTGATGTAGAGCTATGTTAACCATTATATGAAATCTGCTGCTCTGAGCATGTCAGTTGGAGTTATGATATGATCGTGTTCCATAACACAGGTGTTTACATCAAAGGTTTCCATGGTGATGTGCAGTAATCAGTGAGAGGAGAGCATTTGCATTGTTCTGAATGAGAAATAAACCTCTTACATGTGAACGTTTTTTTGAAGAACCGTAACAGATATCGGTAAAATTTCAAAGCGGGAAGCATGTCAAGGAAGTTGAGTATCTGGAGTGTACTTTTTGTGTACCTTCGGGTTAATAATGTGGCCTTTTTGGCAGATTAACTAAAGGTGTGCAGCTGCTGTGGTTTGGAAAGATGAGGCTGAACTTGCAATGGGGTACAATTGCTTCATTTTTTTTTTTTTTTCAAGCTACAGTACGAGATGTTTTCCTACATTTGTCATGCAAAATGATGTCCCTGAAATGTAGGGTTTGGGAATTATGGCAGGTTTCAAATAAAATATGAAGGCAAAATTAAATCTGTCCTCCACAGTAGCTGTGCCATCATGCACTCTAAAATCTGAAGAAGGCCTCTTTACCAAGGTCTGAACCATGTTTAATATCTCTAAAAGTATGAATCAGATTTAAAAGTTGTGTTGCCCGAATAATGTCAGAAAGATGTGTAACATTTTAAAGTTGGAATGAGGTTTCTGAGTGAAAGTATGAAGGAACAGTTAGCAGCTCAAGTCGCATGAAGATTTTTCAAGTCTGAAGAGTTTCTCCATTGACTTCCATGTTAGAAATATGATGAATTATGGGATATATCTCTGGAATTATGAAAGTTATTAATGAGAAAAGTAATAGCCATCCATTCCCGACCGAGCTGAACGTTTTGATGTTTGAACGGAGTTTCTACGATGTGGAATGTGGGAGCAGAAGAGGTGCAAAATAACCCGGCGGAATAATAAAGAATTCCGTGCGTCGAAGATCAAGTAGTTGGAATGCTGTGTCAGCATTCCCACTAAAAAAACAATGTATGTCCCTTTTGATTGTGCATTCCAAAATCCACAAAATGTAGTATGCCAAAAATGTTACAGTAGCAAAGCATGCAATATGTCGAAATACCAGGACGTTATACTGCATCCGTTTACAGTTCTGTCTTTGCTGACCCACAATCCTTTGGGAAGAGGACGTTTGAGTGACAGGGTTAAACTTCAGGATAATGTTATGATAAAATAATGTGTACTTATTGTTTGCATACTGAATGCAAGAGTACATACTTTGTAAGGACAGCTTCAGTGCATACTACAAATAAAAGTATGCGGTTTTGAGCTTAGTAAATTCTATTTGTTCTGTAAAATGTTTTATGACTCCATCTGGCCTCTGACAGCTGGGTCACCACCCAATTCTTACGCCTTCTTTAACTCACACATATGGCAAATTATATAAGCTGAATATGCAATGCAATAAGTGTTCTGGCTGGGTTTGGGTCTCGTTGTTTGCCATGTGCCGAACTCTAATTAGGGGTGTCCCGACCCTGAGGTGTGGCCTACTTATGTAATACTCCATCAAAACACAGCTGCCTCTTTTAAATGTGTCTTCAATAAGCACCTGATGATGTGAACAACATGGAAAATCAGTTTGAAAAGTGAATTTAAAATAACATCTCAACCCTCCTTTTGTTTGTATCTCACACTCTAGCTCAGATGTTGCAAAGAGCTGCCAAACTGTGTTACCATGGCTTTTCTGGAGAACCTTTGTGCTGAATGCTCTCTTTGTATGCAACAATTCTGCTAGTATGAAGAGGCCATCCCGAGTTGAAAACACAACGGAAAGCTTTCTGAGGAGGGGCTGAGTGCTTTTTAATTATTTTAGAACTATCAAAACAATGCCCTCTGCATACTGATTGGTTGTTGTTGTTGATGCATGTTGAGCTGATCCAATCCGATTGTTTGAAATACAATTGGATTCGAGAGCCGTCTTGTGTTGGAAGCATGTCGAGGCGAGTGGAGCTGAGCAGCTTCTGAGAAGTGATGCTTGACACTAAGAGTTGCTATGGATACCTTCTCTGAGAGCTTTAACCCATCTCATCTCACTCTGACAACATGTTTATTACTATGAAAGACATTTAGCAAACATATCTTATGCATATTTAAGGATTCATATTTTTATTTTCACAAAGTGTACTGTAGGTGTTTAATACAAAACTGCACTCATACAAATGTGCCTTTTTTCCCTTTCCCAGCTCTGTCTGCCCTAAATATCCTGGCTGTAGCCGCTGAATGCCAGCAGGTGGTGGAAGGTGTTGCTGGGGGGTGAGAGGTGCCGGCTGTCGGGCAGCAGGGGGGTGGGGGCTTTGGCAGGTACTGTAGCCTCCATGGGGATGAGTGGCAGGGAAAAAGGAGCACCTTGGAAACCGGGGTTAGGGGTTAGACAGTTAGCATGTTGTTCACTGAGCCTGCAGGAATACATCATCTTATTACTGTCAGAGGAAGCGGAGGAATACATGCACAGATGGCTGTGGGTCGAGAACTCAAATTCAGTTCGAGGTCCAGGAGTGGTTATTGTTTAACAGTGCGACTGAAAATGTTTATTTTATAAGTCTGGTTGGTTAAAAACAGCAAAAATTCATCTTCATTTTTTAAAGCTTTTTTATGTATTAATTCAATATTGGCAAGGATTTTTGGCATTAATCAGGTTGCATTATCAACCATTATATAAGATTGAAGTAGAACCCTGTATGAATACATAGAAAAAAATAAATATGCAAACAAGAAAACTACAATCTTTAGAATATGAGCTGTTTTGGAAACAAAATGCTACAATTGACTTTCATGAAGTGAACCTTTGAAAGGGTTAAAATTGTAGGAAGAATACACAGTAACGGACTGGACTATATTTTAAAGGGGCCCTTTAAGGCTTTTTTTGGTTTTCCCTTTCCTGTAGTTTGTTTTGGAGGTTTTTGTGCATGTAAATAGTCTGCAAGGGCTAAAATCCCAAAGTTCACGCCAGAGGAAGTTGCACACACTCCCCCCCCTGCCGGTAACTCTTCAATTGTACTCCTTTGTTTACTTCCGTAACATAGTGACATCACTACATTACACTCCCACTTGGGAGATTGGCTGGTGCTCCAACATATTGTACATGATGATAAGCGGTTGACCAATCACAACAGAGCCGGCCAGCTAACCAATCAGAGTAGACTGGGCTCTGGTTTCAGACAGAGGGTGAAAAGAGGTGCTGCAGCACAGGCAGCATGATACAAATAAAGACCTTTTTTTAACATTAAAGCATGTAAATATGTCTCAATAGTGGAACACAACACAAATGTGAACCTGAAAAAGGGATGGCCCCTTTAATAACGGCCTGTCATTCACTAGCCATTTCCTTAAAGCTGACCCTGCTTTATCGTCTATTTTACTAAATTAAATTCATGCTGTTTTGGAGAAATTCATAAATAGAAGATTAGAATGTTCACTGGGAAGATAAATCAAGTAGAGTCATTTTCTCATAGACTTTTATGCAATGAGACTTTTTAATGAAAGTAGTCTCCTCACCTCGCCATTTAAAATACTGCATGTATTGGCTTTTCTTTTTAGAACCGGGGTTTTCCCACTGGGTAAAAAGTGTATAAAATGATTAGTTGGGGACAGGTTTAAGGTCAATCTGAGCTTCTCGGGGCAAAAGCAGTGAACTTTTTTTGTCCCTGCTGAGTTAATGATAGTTGAGTTGTGGTATTTGCGGGGCCAATCTGCCTCAAATGTTCAATAATCTTCTTTCACAGAAGTAGAGTCTGTTTGTATCTCATCTGTGTTTCTCCTTCTTGCCTCAGCCCTGTGTGGCTTCTCTCCTCAGTGAAATGGTGTCTCTTTCACATAATGTCTCCCTGGGGATGTTTTAGGCTTCATACATTTCCACCTCATTTACTTTGCCAGCCTTGGGAGACGGGCAATGACTGCTCACTGTGCATTTGTGTGTGTATGTGTGTGTGGGCGGGTGAGTTGGTGGTTGTTGTGGCCGACACATTATCCTCCTTGGGGCAAAAGAGAGTGTTGGATGATGTGTCTAACTGTGTTACAGTGAAATTAGGTTGTATAAGTATCTGACGTACACAAACTATGGAGATGTTCATTGCAGCGTAATGACGCAGACACCCGTCTGTTTGTACAGAGATGTGACTCCGACTCAATGTCTAGTTTGAAACTCTTCTTTTTCAGAGACAACCTGAGGGAACACTATCCTTCAGCCATTTTTATTTCCTTCACATACACTATATAGTGACTGATTTATCAAGACATAATAGCTCCCAGGCTAAAGCGCCCGCTGGGAGGACATACGGCCATTATTTCCCACAGTATTTGTTTAATTGTTTGTGTACTCTGAGGGCATTGAACCAACACCATTCTCTCACTCTGCACAGCGCTACATCAGCGTTCTGCCAACGAAATATCAAGCAGAAACAAGTCGCCAAATTTACGAATTTGAACGTTTTTGTTTACATTTAGTACACATTTTTATTTTATATTAACACTTGAATGATTTTTTAAAAATGTACATGCATCCGGGTTTCTTTTTCTTCTGCTTCTGACAGCTTTTGAGAAAGTGAAACTTCTATATACTAACTTTGCACTGAGAAAAAGGTATTTCAGTTGTTAATACTTGTACTATTACATCGTCAGATGATACATTTGGACTATTAGAAGACAAGTTCAGCACCTTTAGTGATAGGCTAATCACTTCACTGTTTAAGGGGAATTTCTAAGAAAGAAACACTGAAAATTAACTGGTTCTCAATTTTGGAATATGTTCTGGGTTTTTTTCACTCGTGGTCCAATACATTGTAGGCTTAGGAGTGGGACATCTCTAACCAATCAGAGCAGACTGGGCTCTGGTTCAGACAGAGGGTGAAAAGAGGTGCTGCAGCACAGGCAGTATGAGAAAATTAAAGACCTTTTTGAACATTAAAGCATGAAGACATGTCGCAGTAGAGGAACACAATACAAATATGAACCGGATAAATACGCATAAACTGTAGGTCCTCTTTAAGTGAATTGGATAGCTTTAGGTTTTTTAGTTGTATACCAGGGTCTCTTGTCATCTTGAATAATTTGCCATTTTCTGACATTTATGTACCAAACAATTAAAAGTAAAAGTAATGCTCTTCTTTAAGCATTTAAGAAAAAAGTATTCTGCCCCCATTTCAAAATGAGATGAGAGCATAAGTATTTTGCACTGATATCCTGTAATCAATATTCATTTTATTCATACACATTAACCTTTGACCTCTTTCTTTTACACTTTAAATACAATTTCACCTCCTCTTCCTTCTGCATTTAACAGGAAACAACAATTCAGGCTTGATGGACACAGAGGCCGCCTCTTTCTTTAATTGTTCTGAACAGACTGCAGTGTGCAGTTTATTTATACATGCTATCAAAAGCAGCTTCACACGTCATTAAGCTTTGTTTTGTCACTCTTCCCCGCTGGTTGGCATTGATTGCCTCTATGAATAGCAACACTTTGCTGGATGACAGACATGGAGCAGAACACTGCTACACAAATACCAGGAAAGACACAGGCACTGCATTTATGCGACAGTGAAATGCTGCTACATGAGAGTATGTGAGAAAGAGAGAGGAACACACTTGGAAAGAGTGAGTGCATGATGCTGTGAAATTATTGTTATTTTAAATGAGGTGAGGCATAACAGAGGAAAATGTCGACTTACTCAGTTGCCATAGTGATTGGTGAACTGAAGGTGCTGCAGGGGACAGTGTGTTTTGTGTGTGTTTGTGTTGAAGCATTGCCATCAAATTTTGAAATGTTCACTAATAATCCCCGTTTTTCCATTTAAGTAAAGTACGTTAATGCTTTAGATGAAAGTATTTTCTTAAATATTAACATTCTAATTTTCAATAATTATGGCCTTGCTTCCAGAGTTTGGTGCTGACGTGTTTGTGTGCTGACGTGTTTGTGTGGGTCACATACTGTAGCTGAGTTGTTCACTGGTCAGATCCAACAGCTGATGTGAGTTTTGCACATGGAGCCCTCTGCTCCTGCTGGCCTCTTTCTTTCTCCTGACCCAGCTTCTCCCTTCTACTCAGGGGATCCTCACGTAGAAACCAGCACCTCCATGTTGAATCTATCATTCTCTCATGTACACTGTTTAATTGGTCCACTGGTGGAAACATTTTGGACCACAGTTTTCTCTGGTTTGGAGTCATGAATGCGAAATCTGACAGGAACCAATGCTAACTGTCCCATTTCACAATTTTCAACACAAAGCATGTTTGAACATACTGTAGCTGTAAACCAGCTATGTTCATGTTTTTAAATGAGAAATACAAACTTATATCATTCAAACTAAGAACCCATTGGCTATCAGTCTGATTATGATAAACCTCTTGGGAAAACGGCCAACAATTTGAAGGTTCTGGGATAGCCAGCAGATATATAGCTTATTTCAACTTTTTTATTTTATTAAAACAGTCCATTGTTAATATGAACAATTTTAAAATTCAAACAGATCATCACTAATTGAATATTCATGTTTTTGCCAATTTAAAATTCAAAGTGCTAGACCCAGCATACAGTATCTGCCACTTTCTCTCATTCTGTGTAACTCTCTAATCAAATCATATAGGCCACTGAAAACAGAAAGTCATAATTACTGCATCAACACACAGATCTTTCCGCTTTCTCCATTGTTGTTCTCTTCCTGCTCTTCTCCTCTTCTCTCTCTCTTTGCTAAATGCATTACTGTACCTCCCCCCCCTCTCCCTGCTCTGTTTATTATAGCAACACCATCTCCATTCCGGGCCCCTGCACAGAACAAAAGTCAAACATTGCATGACAGTAAACAAATGACCACGCTCAAACCTTTGTTGTTCCTCCGGACAAAAGAGCTAAAAGTGTTTAGGTCCCCTTCTCACATTTGCAGATCAATGCAGGGCATTGAGTGTCGCTCTGAGTGGAGCCCCCTGTTTGTTAACCTGAATGAACAAGCACAAACAAACCACAACAGAGCGGGGGGGAGTGGGTGAGGGATCAGGGCAAAACGCTTTGCAGAGCCACCGATAGTCTGCCTCATGCCAGTTTGGTGGAAGCCTTCTCTTTCTCAATTTTATATAGTATTTTTTTCCCTTACCCATCATGCCATTCCTTTTCGAGTTATTGCACTGTGTGAATGCTGGCTGGAACGGAGTGTCTGATTGGAGGTAATCAAAATCAGGTAGCTCTGCTTTTACTAAGATGAGCAAAGGACTGAGGGATAAGGAAACATCTAAACGCTAGAGAGAGGAAGTGCACATTATTAAATGGAAAAATCTAATTATAGGAACATTTTGTAAAGGAGTAGAAGAGTAGTAGTAAGAGTAAAGTAAAGATAATGTTTGAATGTGCAATACTTTTGCAATACTTAATTTTTTATATATCTATTTAATCTTAAAAAGTTGTAAAAACCTTTATACAAAATTATATAATATACATTTTTTGATTTAGATTTTTCAAATCTAATTTAATGTCTATTACTGTATGAACCTTTTAAATTAATACACCTTGTTTAAATGATGTCTCTTTATGTTTTTCATCTCAGTTATAATAACCTCGCTTACACTTAAAATGTCCTATCATATTTTGATATGTTTTGTGGATTAGGAATGCATGTTACCATATTGACAGTTGCAAATGCATGCAGTCTTGTCCTGCTAACAAACAAAAACTCGACGTCCTTGGCAGATGTTATAATCTAATTGTTTGCTCTCAGGGAGACAGTTGGCATCCATGAGATCCATTTGCTTTTCTCAAATCATTGGAAGTGCTCTTTACCCATCAAAACAACAGCAGCTCAGTTATCCTGTGTCACATATTTATAATGTGATGTGTTGAGATATTATACACAGAGTGAAGGTTAAGGGCAAACAGACAGACAGGTGAGAGAATAGGGAGCCGGATGAAGGGACAGAGAATTCTGCCGGCTCACTGTTTACACACTGAGGAAAGCAGATGGGTAAATGAGTTTGGCGATGCAAACACAAACACAGAACATACAAGTACACACAGGGGGAGTTTAGAATCACCTCTGATACATGCACAACATAGCACAGCAGATCACCAATGTAGTATGCCAAGTCAAACAATAAAGGATGCACTTTTTCTGCATTCTTGTGTTAAGATAGCCTGATAAAATGTTAGATTGAGTGGTCAATTAATCTTTGACCCCACATCCTGTATTATGTATCTCCAGGCAGTAAAAACCATCAGGCAGGCAAAGACTAAAACAGAATCAGCTGTTCAGATGAATTATACATCTATATAACCTTGGTCTTAATGTTTTAGATGTGAAAAAGAAGAAAGAAATGTCTGTCATTAAAATCAGCCCTCTATCATCACCAAGTAGGTCCATTTTTTCCACCTTTTGTGGAGCAGTTACATTACATGTCACTTGTTAGACGCTTTTATCCAAAGCGACTTACATACTCAATACTGTGGGCAATCCCCACAGGAGCAATTTGGGGTGAAGTGTCTCAGGGACACAACGACATGCTGACTGCAGCGGGTTTTGAACCTGTGACCCCCTGATCTGAACACCAAGGCTCTATCCACTGCACCACACGCCTCAGTTAATGATGTATCTATATGACATCATTGTTACAGAGTCTGCTTTAGGAGAGAATGATTCAAATCCCGTAATAAAGATGACCTGTACTATATGAAAACATGCAAATAAGAAATAATCAAATGTTTTAATTTGAAATGAATCCAGCTCAAACATGCAGGCTCTGATTTTGACAATTGCAACACAGGTAGTGGTGACTAAATGCATATGATGTGCATGCACTTCAAGGTGTAGCCTCCCCCTACAGGCTCTCTGTCTATCTCTGTCCTTCTCTCACCCCCCCTCTGCTCTTTCTCCCCCTCTGTCTCTCATCCTTCCCGTCCCTGGTGGGCAAAATGGTTTGCAGGCGCGGGTGTGATCTGAATTTTAACATCGGTGTCTGTCTACCAACCAGACTCCTGGGATGTTGCTGCCCAGAATTCTTGTTTTCCCTCCCTTCGACTCCCACCCTGTTGATTTTCTCTCTTCCCCTCTCCGTCTCTAAGCAGGCGCTGCAATCACATCAGTCAGCATTACATACGGTTAATCGCCTCCATGATTTGTTGCAGCTATAACAGACAAACCAATGCCTGATTTGCCTCCTATGCAAGGTGCTAATTTCATGAAAGCAGTGATACTGTGATCTTTAAGAGCATCTGATGAGCTGCACACGTTATACACGGACTGAGTCACACTGAGTCCTCCAGCTGCTGTCATGGGAACAAAAAGCTCAGAGGGAATTGCAGAGGGATTCTGGGCTTATGAAACCTTGAAGTCTAGTTGTTCATTTTGCTCTATCCTTAAATGGGTTTAGTGATCACGCTGCCTTTCAGTTCAAGAGGTATTTAAAGGGAAAAGGTGCAGCTAAGAGGTGTGTCGTTCCTGTGATTTCTGCCAGCAGCACAAATGATATGATTATAACTGCTGGGAAGTGTGAACAGGATGAGGCTTAAAACACGAAAAGAGGTTTACGCTCATTTCAGACCCTGAGGTACAGATGACGGCAGATTAGGTTGAATAAGTGTAAGCCTCCGTACTTGGAAATGTTGGATTTACCAATGGGAAAAGATAAACTTTCAGACACGTACATTAAAGGAAGGTTTTCATGTTGTATTTGAACTCACAATGATTTTGTTCTTTGTTTGATTATTTGCAGGTAGCTCGATAACTAGAACAAGATGCCACCTTGTCCCCTGATTAGACGACATGTTAAGTCATGAAGTAGCATTATTAGTGATGAGTGGAGGCCATACAGGAGAGTGCTGAGTAACATGGAGTACAACCACTACACCATAAACCACAGCAGGTGCTTTGTGAACCCCCAGACTGGCAGTCATATACCCAATATATAGAAAGAGCCTTGTCGACCGTCAAAGGACATGTCCGTAGACGGAGAGGAAACCTTACAGAGAGTTTGTTGGAGGAACACCTCAAGGTTCTTGAATGGTCATCTTGGCTTGGCTCTGCTCATCCTGATGGACTGCTTGGACGCTTGTTCAAGGATATACTCAAAGCCTTTCCAGTCTGAGTACCATTATGTCTTACCAAGTCTTTCATTTATGTCTGAGAAAAGCTTTTATGTTTAAATATGTGCATCAGTCATACATCAGTCATTACTTTGAGTCCTGATTTTCTTCACGTGTGAATAAAATGTTTTGATTGGCTCTGTTGCATCTTACTTTGCATTTCATGTGAAATAACAACACATGAAATGCAAAGTAACTCATTCATAAATGGACATTAAAAACAACGCACCCTTTCAGTAGTTATAAATGTTAGTGACTCATCAATAGATGGTGATGTGTTTCACACTTTAAAATAAGGCTCCCTTTTACCAATTATAAATGTTAGTAACTCATTCATAGATGGTCATAAGAGATGCCAAGAAACATCAAAATGGAAGGGGGGGAGAATCAACTCAGTGAACAACAGATACCAAGGATGCTGGCTGATGAAGAAGACGAAGTAAGCTAGGTAGCCAATATAAGGCTGATCAGAGGGCTCACTATTTGGCAAGCAACCGGTCACAGGTGCCCTGTTTATCTCATGTGTTATAAAAGCTTATTAGTGATTTATAAACTGTTCACAACCTTTATACTGTAAGGGTAGTCTTATTGTAAAGTGGTACCACATTGTTTAATGTTCAAAAAGCTCTTTATCTTTCTCATACTACCTGTGCTGCAGCACCTCTTTTCACCCTCTGTCTGAAACCAGAGCCCAGTCTGCTCTGATTGGTTAGCTGGCCAGCTCTGTTGTGATTGCATCAACTGCTTACTAATGTTTTGGAAATATCCCGCTACTCAATGTCAATGTCATCTCCCTCTTGAGGGAACTTTAGGATTTTAGCCTCTGCAGACCGTTTACATGCACAGAAACTGATATAACACACTACAGGAAAGAGGAAACCCCAAAAAGAATGAATGTTGTTCTGCCTTGTTGAAGGTGTTGTGCACATCTTACCGCTCTTTCAGATTGACAGAGATCAAAAGAAATTATTTACAAAGGAAAATGAATGACTGACACCTATAGACATTTGTCCCGGGGGTTCCATGGATATGCAAACAGAGCATAGATATGTCAGATATGTTTTGCAAGGAACTGGGAAATTGACGGCAGATGAAGATTAATGTATCACAACTCTGGATTTTGGCTCCAAGAGGACCCGTGCACAGGCATCATGATCTGATCAAACACTTACAATCAAAATGTTGATACACTTTAAAAGTTAATAATGCAAGAGGGAGACATACATACTGTAGGTGCATTTAGGATTTGTAGCTTTCCCCTTGCTAATTTATCAAATTCTTTAAAAGAAGGACATCATCTTCTCAACTGTACCTTGTTTTAATATTTGTCTGTCTGTAGATATGATTTATGTAGATATATATGAAAAGAAAAGTGAGTCTACATATGCTTGAGGTTTTTTGTCTGGCGATGATTACAGCCTTTAATATTTTATAGGGCGGTGTTGCTGGAAAAATGCACTTCACAGTATTATACAGGTAAACATGCAGCTCCTGGTGTGAGTATACAGTGTACAAGTGATAAAAAACAACCTCCTCTCATTGAAATGCATCTCAGCGGAGCTCCTGTTCCTGCTGCTGTCCTTCTGAGATGCATACAGCAGCCCGAGGCTGGACAGACACATCATCATCTGGAATGGGATCATGGAGCATCAGTTACACGTTTATTCTGCGTAACAATTTCCTCTGCTACTGCTGCTTCTTCTATTCAAGGTAGACTTTGTAGTGTGTCAGATGAAAGATGTTTTGCTACTGACTTTTTAACAAACATTTTTCAATCGAGGATTTTGACATTATTTACTCATTAATCAGCATTACATTTGACTACTACCAATCGGGTTCAATAACCATATGACATTATATATCTATTGAAAGTACAAGTGCTATAATATGTCACAAAATTACACTCAAACCAGCAATAAAAAGCAGAAGAGTTGGGGGTGAACTCGTGAGCAAACATGCTTATTCACACATAGCGGACAACAGTGTAATTACTTACTGCAATAATATAACTGATGTTAGGACTTTAATAATACATGTTGATAATGATAATTTCCATCGTTTTTTTGTTGAAGAACGTCTGCTCATCTGAAAATAAATTCCACATGCTAACAAACAAATAAATACTGTTAGTCTTTATCTACCATGATGATGGATTCAACCCTGCAAAATGCTCGGATTCAAAGTTTCTTTGATCCTTAATAGTCTGCCCATCAAGTTCGTTGAATGTTGGAACTTGAACTTCTCAATGAAAACGGTCAGTGTGTCTTAATGCTTTCTTTGGTTTGCTCCATTTCAAATGATTATGCTCACTGTGCTTACTGCATGGTAGGGGATTTGATTTTACTCTTAAGCTATGATCAATCAAAGCCTCATGTCCCACTGCTTTCTGTGATCAGACCTCAGATGTTAACATCTGTTGGTCTCTTTCTTTTATTCTGACTTTTACTAATGAAGTGCATTTGTAATGGTCACTTTTGTGATTTGATATATTATTAAACTTCCTCTTTCCTTCCTTTCTTTGGAAATGTATAATTAAATGTCTGTCACACCACTGCTCTTTTGCCTACCTTATTGTATACTAACAAAATACCTCGTCAGTGGAGCATCTTATTAATCTAATTTCCGCTTGTTCTCTTTCTTTTACTTCTCTATATCCTCGACACAATCATTTCTTCTTTGGAGTTTCGTGTTCCATGTTCTGAACCTCGGGGACTTTGATCTTTGTCCTTCACTGTCAATGGACACCGTGACCAATTTAATTAGTCAAACAATCCGACAGAAAATTACAACATCCAAGAGGTGCCTGGTTGAGAGGAGATGGCTCAGTACCACAGAGAAATCCAACATAAACTAGTTCAACCACCTGAATATGCAAAACCGTCTAGAATATAAATGAAAATTAGACTCATTGTAATTCTGAATCATCAATGCTCTAATAAATATACTTCATGTTCTCTCATTAACAAATTACACACTCTGCTTCAATGTATGTTCACACACGCTATCATCATTACAAATATCATTATCAGTGGTTTCACAGAGCTAATAGTGTGCTTTTCAAGGACTTCCTACACACTGCAATTATAATTATTATTTCATTACATGCTGTGAAGCCGCGTGCCGTAGACCTCATTTAGAGGAAGCGGAACATGACAAGCCCCGATCCTCTTCAGACCTGTTGTTTGTGTTAATGCCAGCAGGTTAACATGCATCACCTGACATTTCCCCCTGCCATTTCAATATTCAGAGCCTGCGGGAAGGAGGTGACAGTAGTGTCGTCTTTCACATGGATAGGCCTTGGTGACACCAGAAGAAAAGATTGTGGGTTTACAGCCTTAGTGCTCAGAGCGGAGGGCGTTCATCCTAGAAAACGTCAACCGTTTCATGTTTATGTTAGAGCTCTATTTACAACACGGTTACACCTTGAGTTTTATTTTGATTGATAGTAGTCCATAACAAAGATATAAAACAAATCTCTTCTTACCGAGTCAAGTCAATGATTGAATAAGCCTCGGGTCAAAATAGACTGAAAGTATTCTGCGCAGTCCATTATCCCAATGAGATTACAGCAAAGGCAAAGTCAATATAGCACAGTACAGGCAGCAACCATGCAGGCTCCGTAATTGGCTTCAACTGATTCTAAAACAACACTGCCGAGAAGGGTTATGCTGCTCAATATATAAACAGGGTCAGCCCTCACTATATTATAGTATATCATAATTCAAGTGATGTACCCGATTATGTCACAAGAACAGGATGTGCTGGTGTCAACGGGAAGCAATTTATGTGTCATCATTCCTTCTAAATATGAAAGTGAAGGCTACTTATGAAATCTTAGTGAAAATTGTTAGTTATACCCCTAACCCTAACTCTAAATTCACATGTATGTATACAATATGTTTTATATTGAATGAATATGCAAAACAATTATAATTGGGGGTGCATTAGCGTGTTTGCTAGCGCATGACTGCCATTGACTGTAGATCTGTGTCATAACTTGAACGAAAAATGGTTCCTACATGACGTATTTCAAAATAAGGTCTGTGGTTTACCTCCAAAAAAAATCCAATTTCTGGAAAGAAACATGCTGTTGAATCTTTCAAATGTATTTTGTGAGGCATTGAGCCATAGAAGCCAAGTGCCAACTATGGCTTTTATGTCACTCAGCCAATCACACAAACATAATTAAGATGAATAAACAGCACCAGAATAAGAGGAACAATATATATTTTTGGATTTTGAGAAGAACGGTCGAGTGCGAGCAAAGGGTATGGATATATCCTGGGAGCATAACACGTTTTGCAGACCCAGATAGCTCACTTTCTCTCCAGTCACAGACAAAAAAATATAATTGTCAATGTTTTGCCGGCACCACACTGCAGCACAGTCAGATCCTTGGTGCTGATAGTGAAGGTTGAAGACTACATTAATCTAACAGTGAAGATGATAGCGACAGCTGGGCCTGCATTGATGTGAAGGGAGAAGGGGACATAAATCGAACAGTAGTGGACTGAATGGGCCATTAATCTCTGAGGGGGCCAAGGGCATAGCTCAATTTAGCATTTGGCCAATGGTTCCCATGGCAACCACAACTGGAATAAATAGGGGATATCCTACACTGCATGCGCTGCACAGTACACATCCCCTGTCTCTGAACGTGAACACATACACAAACACACACAAGTGTACAGGTGAACCATTGGTATGGAGTGTGTGTGACGAGGTGCATTCACTTTAGCCCATTACAGTGGGAAATGAGACACAGCCCTCACCCATAATTACTGTAATTGGTTAAATTGCGGCTACATGTATCCCTCCACCTGCTGCCAATCTAGCAATGAAAGCATCCGATGGAGATAAAAAAAAACGAAAAAAACTGTTGTGGTGAAAGATGACAGATGAGTGTTTTCCTGGGAAAAGATGATAATTGGTTATTTTATGATTTTATATTCCTCCTGCACTGACAGACTCAGACACAATCTGACAGTTTGGGCAGTAATGGCACTTATTAATCTTAGTTTAGGATGTTTTCTTCAATTGCCAATGATGTCCCAGGCACCGTTTGTTTTCCATTCATTTTAGTGTATTATATTAAGATGAACTCTTACTAAAACCGAGGGGAAATTCAGTTTTCATTCTGGTGATATTTAACAAATTACACACATTGGCCCGAACCAATCCACATTATTTTTGTCGGGACTCGAACTTGCGACCC